>NC_065512.1:26571354-26585469 GCF_006386435.1 Epinephelus moara
CTTTCAACGTGCTACCTCAGCTACTAATGTACAGTTTTAGCCCACTAACTATCCCACTATTGGCAATGGTACTACTGTACTTTCAATAAAGCAATCGTACTATCAAATTCACAAAAACTCTGTCTGAATACATTGCTCTTCTTAATGGGTTCAGTTGACTATTTAATCTGCAATTTCCTGTGACCTGTATCCCAAACACACACCACCTGAAACTGCACTTGGGCAACTGTGCACTCAGTGGGTATGGACTAGTCATTATTATTTTCTTTATTGTGTGGGCCCATTCTGAATGGACCACAAGTAACTCTCAAACTTATGAATTTTCTAAAAACACACTTTATATTGAAGAACAGTGAGTTTCTGGCACAGAGCTTTAATTTTAATGCTGTTTAATGCTGCAGATTGATCGACTAACAGACAGCTAATTGACAGAGACAGCAAACTAGCTCCACGCCATGGCCTAATGAAAGTATGATGTTGGGTTTATTAAACTGTATGGACATATGTCAGTCATATGAACCAATGATTGAGAAGAAATCTGGACCCCATGGCTGGACCACTTGGGAACCACTGGCCTAAACTAACCACATGCATATGTTGGCTAAACATAACCACATGCACTTGTTGTTGAAGGAAAAAAAGGCCAATTAGCACCGTAGTACGTTTACTGTGAGAGAGACTGCATGATAAATGTACATTTCCTGTGAAAACTGAAGTGTATTTTGATAACACACTATGTATGTAGCAGGCTAAAGTTGACATGGCGTCCCAGAACGTCAACAGCAAACGCACCAAGGGCACCTAGCTCATCATATGTCAACATGGAAAGTACATTTCCAAGAGTCGACGAGGTGTGACGAGGTCAGAGTGAGAATGTGTTGAACACATAGTGGTAGTTAACATAAAAATAAACAGAAACTAGAATAATAAAGGGCAAGCGTGTGAAAGATAAGCGCAGAAATCTTCAGGAATAAGACTTCTGTATAAGCACCACTACACTGGTGGGTGAAATGAATTATGGGATACAGGTGGTTGTACATGGTCCTGTAGTTGTCTTCAGATGTGCTTTCTGGTCACAAAGTGTCCCTGCTGAGGAGGCTCTGAAAGAGAGGCAAATATATCAGAAATTTGACTAAAAATTCAATCCCAGATACTGGTTTCATAACAAATAATTATAATTATTATCATGGGGCTTAGGAGTGTAAGGACTGCTAGTTCAAAATCCCTGCAGCTAATTAATTGTATCTCCTTCAATCCCTCTATTTAAATCAGTCCCTGCTTTTGTTAAATGTGTGGAATGAAAAGCAGCAGGCCTTTATCCTCTCCTGAGAGCCAGGATAAAGATCCACTACTCCACACAATCAACAGTGTTTAGATTTGGACTCTCATCCTCTTTTTAGGCAGGCACTTCAACCATGGGTCATTTCACCCCCTAGTGTCATGAGGCTGTTATATCATCCTCTGGCCTGTGTGGCAAAAAAGAAGGGCTCATTGCTAGACTGCAACACTGCAGGGAAATAAGCACAACTATCATGTGTATAGCAGAAAGGACAGAATGACATATAACCTAGTTTACTTACTTTCGCAGCTGTTGGTGTTTATTACTTTCAATAGCTCTACATGTAGATGGACCAAACACTGAGCAACTGGTGTTCTGTTTTCTGTTTTCTAACTCTTCAGCCTGAACAAAGCAACGGCCCAGGCATATATGGCATTGCTATAGAAGCCATACCAAAGTGAATACTGGCACCACATTGCTGCATATATGCCATCATGTAAACTTCTCATATATATCAAAATAAACACATCTTATAATGTCTGTACCAGATTGCCTGCTGCATCCAACAAGCTTAACCCAAATGTGCCTGCAGCTGACATTTTGAAATTCCTTTGGTGGTTGGTTTTCTCTGGGCTTGCCTAAGCACAAATCTGAAGACATTTTCAAAGCCGGTCATACAGTTTTTCCAAAGATACTATGCGTGCATTCCGAATCGCATACGTTTTACTGCAGCTGCCCTTAAAATGTACGCACTGTTGCATGCAGTATGCACACAATCAAAACACACTAATTTCTCATAACATTACGCCTTGAACTTTGACCCTCTCGCTGTTATATCAGTTACCTTGGAGATACAAGAAACACCACTTACTGAGATTTCCAGAGACGGAGATCAACCTGGAGAGCTCTGCTGTTGTTACTTTGCAATGTATGTAGTTTAATTAAAAGTTATGACTGCACAGATTGTGGATTCTAACATATTATATTTGCGACAGTGAAATGACATCTACAGTTCGCTGTCATTGTTATTTTCATAGTTATGTGCTATTGTTTGTAATAATAAGGATTATTTTGTTTACTTAAACAATTAATATTCCTATTATTACTATTTGACTTGTCATCAGTTACTTGAATGTGCCGTCAGCCATCACTGGGACTTTTGACAGCTGTCAATCAGCTGTCATCTGTTTGTGGCTCAGTGGGTGTGATGTACCAGCCACTGCGCATAGGATTGTGGGTCAGATTAGCCAGAAAAGCACACTGGCTTGTGTTTTTGGCATACTGAATTTGACATGCTATGTACTGGGACATATACGAAATCTCTTTCTGGCATCCTATAGTATGGTAGTATGGGTGTTGGAATGCACAGCAAATTTAAACTTAGGGCACATGAGTTTGTCTATATAATTTATTATATTTTTAGGAAAAAATAATAGTCACTAAAAGACTAAAAGACTAAATAGACTTAATATAGTACGACAACAAAATGGCTGTATCTCAGAAAAGTAAAAAGAGTACAATCAGGCATTTGGTGCCTATGAGCTCATAACAAGTTGAACACACATGCACACATATAGTGTAAAAAATCAACACATGGAAGGTATATAAAAAGAAAACAATTGTAGTTTTCCTGATTTTTCAAAAATCCTGACTTTGACCATTGATAAAAGTGTGATTTTTTCATTTTATCTAAAATTTCATAGTCCTACTCTTAGATATTTACCGAAAGTATGTTCATACCAGATTTTAGGACTTTAAACCAATCAGAACAAACATTGTGGCATTTTTTATTATTATATTAAATATAGTCTTTGCACACAAATCAGTGTTAAAACTCCACTGCTCAATATTGAGCCCATGCTCAATCTCCTTTTCAGGGAGGCATTGAACACATTCAAAAACAGCATTATGCAATTCAGTTACTTTAATGCAAGTTTAGAAAAATGGGACCTAGATTGCTCTGGTAGTGCCAATGCATTCTGAAGGACACCAGTATGACAGTAAACTATGTGATAGATTCTGGATGGACTCGTGTGCTTTGTGTCCACCTGAAGAGAGGAGCAAACACATTTAGTCAGGACAAACAGACAATGGAGGCCAGCTCAGTGCGTGTGTGTGGGTCTTATAATATGCTGTCTCTCGCTGTTTGCTCCAACGGGGATTTAACAGAATGAATTAAGCAAACACTGGCTACAGAAACAGGCCCATTTCTGTAAATAAACATTTATCCACCAGGCAATGGTAGACGTAAGCCTCGATAAAACACAGTTAAGGTGAAGGTATGTGCAAGGTGACGCAGAGTCATTATTCTGGTCATTGTAACATGTGTAATGTGTGTATGTTTACCGAATATGCGTGTGTATGTATACTAGTGCGTACGTAATGGTTCGCTCTACATGTTGTTCTACTATGCAGTAACAACATAAAATGTAATATTAGAGCATATAGAGGATATCACTTTTAGACAACTGCTTCGATTTTGAAGCTTCATTTGAAGGAGATTTTGTAAATTTAGACATTAAGAAATATATTATGCACACGAAACAAACCGTAATCCAACGTGTTAAATGTCAAATGTCATATAAATCCAGTGAGTCAGACGAAAGAAGTAAGGTATATTTTTCATTGACCTCAGGGAAAGAAACAGAGATACGGTGGTAGAAGCATGGGGTAGACTGATGTTGCTTTAGCAGATGATGACACACAGACAGACAATAAAAGGGAACGTGTGAATAGTTATCAGAAGATGAAATGAGTCATAGGCCAATTAAAACCTTACATGCTACATTTGAGATATCTTCAAATCAAATAACCATACAATAAAAACCTCACTTGAATTAGAAATTTCATTAAGCCTCCTTTCTACATGTGATATCAGCAAGAGAAAACTGGAAAAAGGAGGGTTGGAAGGGGTTAAAAATGCAGCAGAGGTATTCGGTATATCTCACAGGTTGAAAAAGTCTTTGTGCCTACATGTGCAAGCGAAAATCTTCCATAGACGACCAGCACAGTATCGATCAAGCCCACAAACAGCCTCATATCCATCATTTCAGAACTGGACAGTATTGACACATGGGTCACGTGTGTGCATTCATTTCTCGAGTCTCTAACATCTACACAAAAACTAGTCACACCATTTCATCAATTATAAGAAAGGGCCACATCCAAGATTGGCTGTTGTTAGCTGCCAATTCCCCTCTCCAGGGGACAGTAATTGTCATTGTAGAGGTGAAGTGGCGATGTTCTTCAGATCCACACCATGACAATGGCTTTGGCTTTGACAGGTGGATGACAGGGAGGAGGAAGAGGGGATGTTGCGGTACAGGCTAGCTCAGCCATAGACCACACACCCCCACATCCTTACAACACACACACACACACACACAGACAGACATGGACACACACATACATGCACTTAACACATACACAGACTCGTCTCCCGCCAGCAGGCCACCCCTAATCGAGATGGAAGAGCGCTATGGCAGATCGAAATGCCTGCAGATGACAAGGTGGGAATGGATTGGCTCCCGTGCCCTTGTCATGTTGCTCCATCTGCACCAAACAGAGAGGAAGACAGATGGAATCCATGGCAGAAGAGCAGGCAGACAGGTAGGAGAAGACAGACAGCGATGAATTTAAACAACATTAAGTTTAAATAAAAACTGTGAGAAAAACTGTAATTTTAAAAATAAATAAATAAATAATTCATATATCTGTTTGGTGGAGTATGCATTGGCATATTTTCTGTGATTGGAGACCGATTTCATATGCTATCAAAATATGTTAAGTGGATTTTCATTGCTTGTTATGTCACAGATGTTCCGGTTGACACTCTAGTAAAGTCCATTTAAAACATAACCAGGGCACTAATAGTGTCATGTATCACAATGTTTAACACCGTAGTTTCCTCCAGGCTCATCACAAAGCTCAAAGACCTTGGATTAAACACCTTAACTATGCATGTGGATCCTTGACTTCCTGACGAGTACCCCGGGCTGCATTTTGAGCCCCTTGCTGTACTCCCTGTACATAATGTGTTGTCATTTTCAGGCTGTTGTCACTTACTGTTTGTACTTATGCCTATGAAAAATAATGCATTATAATTTGTGTAGAACCCAAGTAATCATGACCCAGGAGGCTGTGATCACGTGACCTATGTGGTGCAAGCTGACTTCCTTCATATGATGGGAGCGAAGGTGGATGTCAGTTCACGTAGTGTAAAGAGCAACACAGTCTACATACAGAGAAATGTTGGGGTGATGAATGGGTCAAATAAACACAGGACTTTGACCCACGAGACTGGGGTTTGTGTAAATGAAACTAAAAGTTAACGCTGAGTAATTTTAGGTTATGGACATACATTGGTCATTTAATGTCAACACTTCACATTCCAACCAGCATTGGGGGAGCCCTTCTGTGTGGAGTTTGCATGTTCTCCCCTTGTCAGCGTGGGTTTTCTTCAGGTACTCCAGCTTCCTCCCACAGTCCAAAGACATGCAGGTTGATTGGTGACCCTAAATTGCACGTAGGTGTTAACTTGAGCATGAATGGTTGTTTGTCTCTATGTGTTAGTCATGCGACAGTCTGGCTACCTGTCCAGGGTGTACCCCGCCTCTTGCCCAATGTCAGCTGGGATAGGCTCCAGCCCCCCAGCGACCCCTAACAGGATAAGTGGTTATGAAAAAAATTAATGAACCTCAAATTACGTCATGTTGTGTCACATACTTAGCATCATCACATTATTCCTAATGTAACATGACACCCAACCATGATTATTTTCCTTAACCTAACCTAACTGGCAGGGGCACTAATTTGTAAGATATCATATGAACTGTTGGCATAAATGTTAGATATCAAGTAAACCGTTGTATGAGGATTTGTTGCCATTTTCAACAGCAACACCCTCATCAAGTTTGCTGAAGACACAGCTGCAGTCGGCAGCAACACAAAGAAACAATGAAACGGCCTACCTGAAGGAAGTAGAGGACCTGAAGAAGCAGAGAAGAAACTATACCCTCCTTAATATCAATGGGTCCTCAGTGACGAGGGTAGACAGGTCCAAGTACATTGGTGTCCACATTACAGAGGGCCTAACCTGGGCACTGCAAACTGACTCAGTGGTGACAATTGCACACAGAAGCTGTTTCATCTCAGATTTTAGAGAAAATTCCAGGTATCCCCTCAAATACGTGGGAATTTCTACTCCTGCACCATTGACAGCATCCTGATAGCGAACATCAGGTACAAAAACAGCACAAAACAGGACTGCAAGGTGCTGCAGAAAGTGGTACATTTGCCCAAACATACAATAGGTGGGGCTCTACCCTGCCTGAAGGATGTCCACACTAGACACTGCAAGAATAAGGCTAGGAGAATCATTAAAGATTCCAACCACCTGGATAACAACCTTTTCTCGCTGTTGAGGTCAGGAAGAAGGTACCTGATACACCAGGCCAGCGCTGAGAGGCCTAGGCAGAGCTTCTACCCTCAGGCCATAAGGACTCTAATGAAGACACTGCCAAAGACTGACACCCCTCCCTTCCTCCACTCACATCTAGTATTACACACATTTTTTAATGGACAAATGGAAGGAACTGACTGAATTACATTCCACTTCAATTGTATCTTGTTTGATTTAATGTAACACATACATTGATGGATTGATTGATGTACTGTCACACATCCATATCAAGCCTAAACCAAGCAATATCTCACTTTGCTATTAAGGGTATGCATGTCTCCACTTTTCCCATCATGCCACCTCCCACACGACCGCTGAGTGCTGCAGCAAACACAAGGTGGCTGTTACGATTGGGTAGAGTCGCAATACCAAGAGGAATACTCAGAATTTTCAGCTTTCATCAGCTTCAGGTACGATGTGTGGAATGTCTGACTTGACTTCTTATTTGTTCTTGTGAAAAAATAAAAGCCAGTCAATGTTTTTTTTCTTCTTTGTTCAGGCTTCTGAAAAGATTTGTTGGCGATACTTGACCCAGGATTCCTCCCAGTGAAAACTAGCTTTTTCAAGAGTGAACATATCACTGCAAAGGCCACTGGTATCGAAAGTGGTGTAGGAGCTGGAAGGCATACTTACTGTGGAGGTTACCTAATATCTACCTACACAAGCTGCGCTGGCGATTCCTCTCTATCCCTGACAGTCTTTTACAGGTCAATGATCTCCTATTACTGCTAGGAGATCTGAACCATGTTCCTAACAATCCTTTTTCTTCTTAAGCTGGGCTCAAGTACGGGACAAGACCATGTGTAAGACAGTTTCATGAGGGGAAAAGTACTGTACTATACAGCAGTTTCAGAGATCATTCATAGTCAGAAGATTGCTTCCTCTTGAAATGGTACACTGATCAAAAACGCTTCTTGCACTAGCAGCACATAGTTAACCCTGATCCAGGTCAATCCTATTTATTTCTAGCCAATGACATCTCCATATGATGTGCTGAGTGAAGGAGAGGGTGAAGAAAACAGTCATCTTAGGATTTGTATTCAATTAATTCCAATTAAACTCCATGACCCAGGTTATGAGGATTATGGGAGTTGTCACTCACTCATGCTAGTCTCATCATGACTGGCAGTCCAGTTAGGGCTAATGTTTTAATTAGTTCAAGGATTCTGTGGAAAATGCCACTGTGCTTATGATGTAACCTTCATGGGATAATATACTGTGGACTGTTGGACTGGTGTGTTTTTCCTAAGGTGATGTGGTGGCAAATGCTGAGAGGCAGGTTAATGTTGTTTCCCTCCCTGGGGGATTAATCACCTGGTCTCATAACTACAGTACCTGCCAACATAATCATCCTGGAGAGATAGGGAAACTCTGCCAACAGCAAGCCTGGCAGACAGCAGGAGAAACACAGCGAGACTGGAGGAAAGAGAAATTAACCACACGCATTTTGTCATACTACCACTAAATATTTTTGTCACTGTCTGCTACTCCGTTTGTCTGTCTGCCGGCCTGTCTTTATCTATTTATTTCTTGTCTCAGTAAAGATAGATCATTTATGGGTTTATTTTACCCATTAAAAATAAAATAAATGAGATAATGCTGAACTGGTTTCAGTGATGGAGAAATGCTAGTCTAATTTATTGCTGAGACACGTAGGAAATTACACTTGGAATCTCGATTCCGTTGATATTATGAGAATGTCAAAAAAGAGAAAGAAGATCAGGGAAGAAATTGATTTTATAGCCCAATATATTTTTACATCTGTCTTGTTACCTGTCAGAAAGACAGGCTTGTGGATTTGCTCCATATTGTACATGGATGTCAGAGAGATAGATAAAAAGGGAGAACGCAAAATGGAGGAAGGCTTTCTGAAACAACATGTCAAATTGAGATCGAATCCATCCCATTTGTTTCTGTTAGCTGGGTGTCTCTCATCGACATCTGCTGATGAGAGTTTGTCTTGGACGATGTCCTTCATTTCACCTCCCAAGGTCTCTCCCGGTACTCCCTCCCCTCTCCTCCCCTTTACACTCCCTTCCCGGCGTTGAGATCATAAATTGCTGAATATAAAGCCTTGTTTCCAGTCCGTTAGACGCACCGGCCGATGCCAAGGGCCTTCACGTCCCGTTTTGCACCTCTGAAGTCATTTAGGTGGAAAAATCTTCCTCTCTCTCCCTACACCCTTGTCTCTGATATGTGCATACATCATTCAAGCAGCAACCCACACCCCAGTTTAAATCGCATCCCCCCCACAAGGCCACGTTGTAGTGTTGCCATTTATTGTAAGAAGGCACTTTGTTAGAGAACCATAGATTAACAAATTGCTTCTCCAAAAGACAATATATATCTTTCCTGACAATTTATCCTGTAATGGCCCAGTGTCCGGGAAGTTTCCATATTGATCAAGCTGAATCTGTAGAACTGACCAAAAATGATAAATGAAAACTTTTCAGCAGAGGACATTATGTGGATTTTTCTGGAGCAATAAAAAAAAACCAAGATAATAATTCCATTTTGAGAATTTATTGCACCATACATTTCCTGATTTTGTTAATTTTTTAAGCAAATTTTGTTCACACTCAAAAGTATCTCACAGTAAAGCAAAATTCAGCACTGTTCAAGGCTGAAATATGCATCTCCAGGCTGCATGAAGAGAAGTTTAACACGTATAGGGGTCATTCCAACATGTTTGTGTGGCTGTTTCTTTTATACTTACACAGCTACGTACACAGTTTCAATGTTTTTTTTTCTCTGCTCCTTTGTTTGAAACCCACCACCTGACAGGAGTTAGACCAACCAATCAGCTTACTCTCATGTCTACACAACACAAAACTTGAGAGGAGTTCACACCCCCTGATGAAAATAATTGGAAGCTGACATTACTATCTTTAAGAGGCTGTTGCATGGTCTTTTTTAAGTTAAGGAAGATAGGGGTATCTTATGAAATAACACATTCTCACTTCGATCCTCCTCACATGTTTGGTCATGGACTTTCCACATCTACATACGATGTACAAGTTTCCCTGGGTGCGTTGGCTGTTGACATTCTGGCACACCGTGTCAAGTTCTGCCTGTTACATGCATTGTCTTCTTTCAAAATACACTTCCGTTTTCACAGGAAATTTAACGTTCACATACAGTCTCTTTCAAAATAAACACACTATGTCAGTACAACTCCTCAAATTGATGTTTTTTTTTCCTTCAACAACAAACACACATGATTGGGTTTAGGCAACAAAATTATGGTTAGGTTCAGGCAGCAAAAGCACGTGGTTAGGTTTAGGAAAAAAAGAACAGGGTTTGGCTTTAACATCTTATAGGACATGAACACCACTATCTCAGGTGAAAGTCCGTGTTTGTTTGACCCATATCATGCTGACGTTAAAATATGCCTTTTTTCTTTAGTTTCCTTTTTAGTTTCAGCAGAAATCGGGCTCTATGAAACTAGACAACGTGAGGCATCTATTGTTGCCAACCATGTCAGCACAGTTTGTTTGGGATGGGGCTTAACAATGATTCAAAGTTAGGCTACAATCAATTACCCGAAGCTGTATATTTATCTTTTTTAATGAAAAGCACAACCAGCCTGTCTGAAGAACAATAAATTGTCTAACACATGTACATACATAATAGGGCATTAATGACTTTGATTTTTTTCAGGTCGACTTATCTGTCAATAAAGTTGAAGTCGAGTCGACAAGTCATTTGATGACGTCATCACATTGACATGGCAGAGGAAAGTGAAGTATCTCCACACATGGGATGTGTGTCGGCCCAAACATACTCGGGCAGAACGTATGCGGAACGGACTCTGCGGAGGTCCGCGCGGACTCAAAGTGGACGTCCGCAAGCCCTGTGTGCGCAAAGCTCAGATTTTACGACCGCGCGGACTCCGCTCCGCGCACCAGTGACTGCTCGGCATGTATTTTTCACATCACGGGGATTTTTCATGGACATTTTTACAGGAAACTACAACGTGGAAGTGCGCTCGACTATGAAAGCCCGAATGACTGCGGACATTCCTCACGGAGTCTGCTCCGCTTATAGTACGCCCGAGTATGTTCACTTCAAGGATAAAGTATCAGTGTAAGCCAATCAGAGGCAGCAATTGCATTCCATACACAAGCACACATAGAGAGAGAGAGAGGGAAAAAAACACACGACTTGTCGAGTCCTCTGGGGGGTGTCGACTTGTACCACTGACGTCAACACGTCAACAAATCGACTTTTCTGTTAATGCCCTAATACATAACACATTAAACTGATTGTTATGAAACTCAAAATGTTAACTATCTCGGTATTAGTCTGTGCACATCAGAAAATAGGTAATATTATCTTTAAAATAAGAAATCAAAGTATATCAGTATACCATTTCTTAACTCTCCATATTGACATAATTTTCCACTGGCCCATATACTACAACAGCATAATCAAATTCCTGAAATTCAGTTAAAGCTTCTGGTTTTGGTGTGCCACCCCCAAGATTTTCAGTGGCTCCATCTGGCCACCCAAATAACACATTTCTGGGTGCGCACTGGCTCTCTGTAAACCTCAGTGACCTACGACTATCCCAAATCATGGGCCATATCGGTGGCTGGAGCTCAGGTGGCCCCAAATTGTGGCCCTACAAATCGCAGGGTTGGCAGTTCAATCCTCGGCACCTCCTGTTAACATGTCAAAGTGTCCTTGAACAAGACACTTAACACCGATTGCTTCCAGTGGGTGAATGATGGGTGGCTGGGCTCAGCCTTAGAGATAGGGTAAGGAGGGAGCTCCGAGTAGAGCCGCTGCTCCTTCGCATCGAAAGGGGTCAGTTGAGGTCATTCAGGAATCTGATCAGGATGCCTCCTGGACGCCTCCAGCTGGGGGTGTTTCAGGCATGCCCCGCTGGTAGGAGGCCCCAGGGCAGACCCAGAACATGCTGGAGGGAATACGTATCTCATCTGGCCTGGAAACGCCTTTGGGTCCCTCAGGAGGAGCTGGAAAGCATTGCTGGAGAGAGGGATGTCTGGGGTGCTTTGATTGGCCTGCTGCCCCCACGACCTGGCCCCATATAAGTATGAAAATGGATGGACGGATGAGAAGCAAGTTGTAAAGCACTATGCCCAATTAAGAAAAAAAAAAGAAAAAGATACACATTTATGCAGTACGTTTACCAAAACACCCTTCTCTGCATAGCTTTGAATAGATATCTATAGAAGTTCCAGCATGGTCAGCAGCCCCCGCCCCCTCTCCCCATGACTATGTGGGCATGAGCAGACTGTGCTTTGATTGACAGCGCCCTGACTCTCTTTTAGTTTCGTTCACATCTGCTGGGGTATGCTAACATGACTTGTCTCGTTCTCATTCTGGTCATTCTGTAAATATAAAACATATTTGCTTTCACTAAGGCAGCTTACCTCAGTGGGTGAGTCATTTGTTAAGGTTAATGCAGAAACTGTAACCCCCTTCACACTACATACTCTTTGCAGATCATCATTATGGAGTCCAATCAAAATTATTGCTCGTATGGACAAACCTGACATTAAGTGCTCCAATAATCATCATGCCATTCCCCAGCATGAAGTGATGAGTAAAAATGATGGGTGCTGTAGTTTCTGATCTGGCCCCACTTAACATTAGCCATGTGTTCTCATGAGTCTCAGCTCAACAGTGAGACAGATATTCTGTCATTTGAGTAGCAGGCTTATCTCCATGCACAGGGAGGTGTAGATAAAACAGAGAGGGACAGTGGAGTTATTTACAGGGAATTGTCACAACTCAGTGATCAAAGCACAATGCGGATGTGGCGTGACCTCTATAAACAAATAACTGCACGCATAGTACGTACAGTACACACATCGAACTGACCCTGCATGAGCATGTGCACTGGTGTGTGCAGATGCCCGTTTAAATGATAGCTCTTACAGGTCTGTGACAAACAGGTGCCACACCACTGCTCCCTGCTGAGCACACAAAGAGCTCAACTGTTACCAGGCTGTCACTGCAATACAATTTCAGTGTCAAATAAACAGTTATGAATCTCACCTTGTGAAAGCAATTCAAGTGTTCCACCTTTTGTTGGTGTGCAGAGACATTTTAGCCAAAAGGTGGCCTTCGTATTAAGCAGAGAGAGTGCAGACGGAGCCAAAAGCTGAAATGGAGTATCTTTCATTAGTAAAGACAGCATAGGAAACCATATCATTCAAAGTACAAAAGATCTTATTCTATTCATCTTGTCAATATTACCTTTCTATGGAATGGCAATGTCAAGAGAGGGAGGTTGGGAGCTAAATGAATCTCATTTGTCTCTTCAATTCTGCTTTGTATGTCTTGCTTTCTCAGGAGGATTCTTTTTTGTTCAAACTGTGACGATTTGTCACTTTTTCTCCACAACTTTTTTGTATTAGGCAATTAGTTGAGCCTCTTTATCCACAGCAATTTCAAAAGGAAGCATTCTTTGTCACGATCCTGAGTTTTATTTATACTCGTATCTCTGGGAGTTTGTTTTTTGGTCTTCTGTTTGTGCTTTTCCTTGTTTCATGTTATTCATTCATGTTTGGGCCTCGATCACACAGGAAGTGTTTAAGCAGCTGGAGGCGGCTTTTTGTAATTGTTATTAGTGAGTAAGAAGCTTTTTGCTCACTGTTTTTGTGATGCTATGCGCCTCGTGTTTCTGTGCTCTAGGTGCCTGGCATTTTTGCCGGACTTCTCTGAGCTCCTCGAGTTGAAAAAAAGAGCACCACCTCGTCTCCACTTTTTTTCAGATAATTTGAGAGGCGGGCATTCTGTGGTGGTCACGACATCAAGTTTACAGTTGGTAAACAATGGAGGAGAAACTGGTGGTAGCGGTTGCTAGATACTCAGAGCTATACGACTTTACAAACCTCAATAGAAAACAGCAGGCGTGGAAGCATATAAGTGCAGTACTTGAAATGGCCATCATGGAGGCGAAGCTCCTGGACCAACTGGTGGTACTCCCCATGATTCACCCTATTTTTTAGGGCGTCATGTACTCACAGATCTCCGTTTCCCTGTGCCCACTTTGCTGACAGGCTCTCACCCTCAACCAGAGCTAGAGCAAGTACCCTCTGCCTGTCCATTTTAGTAACTAGCTACTAATTACTGTGAAATAAATAAAATGAAAAAAAATAAAAAATAAATGGTAGATTGATCACACAGGAAGGTTAGGGTAAGGAGGTGATGGGGTGGTTGCCTTGTATGGGGTGCCGTTTGTAAAGTGTCTCACGCTGAAAATAACATCAACATTTTGCCACATTTAGCTTCAAACAATGTTTAAAAAAGTATTGTGAATTTTTTAACGTCACCTTTTACCACATTTACAGCAATATTTGTTAACTTAGAAATATATTAAATAGTTAAATCTAAATATTAA
>NC_065512.1:26586694-26598132 GCF_006386435.1 Epinephelus moara
TTAGATTTAATATTTAGATTTAGATTTAGATTTAATATTTAGATTTAACATTTAACATTTAGGTGCCACATTTAATATTTAGATTTAACTATTTAATATATTTCTAAGTTAACAAATATTGCTGTAAATGTGGTAAAAGGTGACGTTAAAAAATTCACAATACTTTTTTAAACATTGTTTGAAGCTAAATGTGGCAAAATGTTGATGTTATTTTCAGCGTGAGACACTTTACAAACGGCACCCCATAGCCTTGCAACAATAAAAAGGCGCAGCAAGCGTTTTTGTTTTTTTTCTAGTTGCATTCAATTTATGAAAAAAAAGCAATGTGGTGTGCCTCGCATTTTGCAACCTGCAAAACGCTTTCTGTATGACCGGGGCCTAAATATGTTTCCTGTGTTATTTTGTAGATTCGCCTCTCATGTGTAAAGTCTGGTTTTACTTCCTGTCTTTGTGTTTCCCTTGTGGTTTCTGTCTGTGTGTTCCAATATCCATACTACCATAATATAAAGTATGCCAGAAAAATATTTAGTATTTCCCAATGCATAGTATGTCAAAACAGTATGCCAAAAATACCAGGATGTTTCACTAAATCTGGTCTGTTCTTGCAGTATGCAAGCCAGCATGCTTTTCTGGCTGTTCTGAACCACAATCCTCTGAACAGTGGACAATATGTCACATCGACTGACCTGCAAAGAGATGGCAGCTTGACAGCTGATTGAAAGCTGTCAGAAGTCGCAATGATGGATGACAGCGTATTCAAGTAACTGGTGACCGGTTGAATAGTAATAATAGGAATATTGATTGCGTAAGCAAACAAAATAATCATGAATATTATAATAAGAGAAGGATATAACTATAAATTAGGACTTGAACAGGACTCGAACTGAGTCTGGTTTTGTTTGACCCTCCACCTTTCAAAACGGGCAATTCTTGTGCAATTCTTGGGTGTTGACACGAAAAACACATTTCTTCATGGCAGGTGAATTCCGCTCTTCTACTCTTTTCTACACAGTTAGATCTTTAATTTATAACTTTTTATGTGTTTCTGGACACTGTGCATATATATCAACTTAAAGTGCACCCATAGTAATGAGTTTATTAGCTGCTCTGAATGAATGACCATAGTATGGACGTCTTTGTTACCATTTTTTATGTCATTATGACTGTTTCCTAAAAGATGCAGGGTTAATGTACAACCAGGATAATGTTTTTATTTTTGTTTGTTTGCTTTTTGTTTGTTTTTTGTTTGTTTTTTTAAATCTAGAACTTTCTCTTCTTGTGTCCCAGTCCTCTGCTGACCCAGGGGGAGCCCTTGCTCCATACCTGTTGCTCAGAGGGCTCCATGAGCAGAGAAGAATTTGGGTCCACCTAATTAATCAACAACAAAGAGGTCAGAATGTGTTTCATTATCTGGTGGCCAAAATGCTTCTTGGCATTCTGAAGTATTTCTGAATGGATGCAGAAAAGAATCTACTGTCTTTGATGGGCCCTGATTTGACCAGGCAGGCAGACAGACAGCAGAGGAAAAAGTACATTTATTCAAGTACTGCAGCTAAGTATACATGAGAGAAACATTTCCTTGTTACGCAACTTTATACTTGTACCCTACTCCATCTGATAAAGAAATATTGTACTTTTTGCTGCACTACATCTGTCTGGTAGCCTAACTTTCAACTTTCACTTGCTCATAACTTTCATGTCAAGTGAACACCAAAATGAGTTGTTATGATAAATTGAAGGGTGAAGTGTTCTTTTATGGGTTTAAGTAGTCCTGCCAATAGTTGACTTTATCCCCTTTCCCACCACACAAAAACTATCATCAATACAAACTAACATCTGGCTTTTGTCTGCAATGGGAAAGGTTACAATAGGCGTTCACTTCCAGGACAAATGACTCTGCAGTAGTCATGGGTATTTATCCACTCCACCTCCGATCAGCTTTGATCGGCAGCAATGGAAATACAACACACAGCTGGACGTGTTAATTTTAGCCCCTTTTCCCTGCGTGATGCAGTGACAGGCTGCTACAAAATACCATCTACCTCCATCCAAGCAGCGCTCGAACATTGTTTCAGTTTAGTCTGAACTGACTTTGACAGATCGACTAAGTAAGAGATATAAAAAAGAACTAATCACTAACATTTTCACTGGCCTCCATACTGCTTTCTACTGTTTACCAATAGTGGTGGAAAAAAGGGTATTTGCAAGATAAGTGGTTATTACAGCAGTGACACTACAAACACATGATGGTGTTATAGAATATGATGCATTGCTGTAAATTAAACTACCCAAAAGTACATAAAGGACTTAAGATTAGAAAAACAGTAAAAGTCTACAGTAACAAAATGCAACATACACATTAATGTAGCTGTAATATTAATCCAGGAAAAATAATTTATTAATAAAAACCTCCCTGCACTTCCATGTTGGTGTTTTGGCATTGGGGGATATGCTTGTCTTTGCTGGTGGTGGTACATTGTCGGAGGATGTGCAGGCCCTTGCTAGGTTGTCGGGGGTGGGAGTCTGACCTTGCTGGTACTGGGATATTGATGGGTAGGACTTGAAAAGCAGTTTGTTGCTGGGCTGGCTGTTGTTGCAGCTAATGTTGTGAGGTCGACCTTGGCACAGAAGGAGGATCTTGGGTGTGTTGATCATGGTTTTCATGTTCAAAGTCAGCACGGTACTGCAGGATGTGTACATGTGTGCATGCCAGGAGCCTATGGGGCAGTCGTTTCAGCCTGGGGACAAGGCTGAGGGGAAAAAAAACACATTTCCTCCTCATCGTTTGGAACATGGGGTGTTGATGCTGCTTTTTCTGCTGTCAGAATTTGTAACATCTGTTGCTCAGCAAGCCATGCACCTGTTGATCCCTGCCTTTTTCCCTTCTATCCCTGCTGTATGGGTTGTGTAGTAGACCCTGATTAAAAGTCCTCTCGGGTATGATGGAAGGGTGGCAGACCTCAGTCCAACTTCTGGGGCTTGTGCAGAGGAGGATGTAGACATCAGTATGGGAAGTGAGAGTTGTCCCAGGCCTTGAAGCCAGTCTCCTCATCTTCCCCATAGCTGAGGTGTATATATTGTTTTAACAAGGAAATTGTTTGTGCGCCAAATATGTGTGTGTTTTATAGATAGTTTTATAGTTATTTTTAAGAATAATGCAAGAATAATGTACTCTCTTATTAGACAAAACACTAGCTGTAAGAAGGACACAGTCATGTATTTCCTCTCCTTGACACTGTTAACAGCTGAGCCACTTGGGACATTTTTATTTTTCACGAAAGAGTCCCTTAATTGCTTTCACCTCCTCTTACAGTTGTCCACTGAGAAAGAGAAACAAAATGCATTAGTAACACTGAATACAATTAAAACTTTCTTTTATGCTGATTTCCAAAGATTCCAGAGCACAGGAAAAAGCTTTAGCCTGGCATTTCAGTATCGACTGGGGAAGAGCACTGTGTCCAGCTCGGTACACATGACTGTCGGGCTACAGAGAGACAGATGATGGCAAGATCCCCAGGCTGACAGAGCAGATGTGGAGAGACACAGCAGCCAAATTTTGGAGCAAGCGGAATTTCCTAAACTGTAGAGGGGTTATTGACTGAAAACATGTGACTATAATGGCACCTCACAAGTCTGGCAATTTGTACTTCAACTATAAGAAGACATTTTCAATCACTCTGCTAGCATTGGTGGTGCTGACTACCGGTTCATTACCATCCAGCTGGGGGATTTGGAGGATTGAATGATGGAGAGATGCACACTGGCTCTGATTTGGGAAGGGGCATGGAAGCCAAAACTATGCAGAATGTCCTCTGCCAGGGTATGACCAACACAGAGCTGTCCCTTTCACCATGGTTGGGGATGTAGCTTTCCCACTAAAGTCCTATGTGATGAAACCATTTCTAGGGCAGCGCCTACCAAGATTGAGCAGCAATTACCAACTGTCCAAGCCCAGAATGGCTGCTGAGTGTGCGTTCAAGATACTGGCAGTATGATGGAGGGTGCTGCACCATGAAATAAGTAAATGTCCCACTTTTAAAAACCTTTATTGTTATTATGGATGGCAAAAACTAGGATATGAACAGCCACAAGTGTAACTACGTGCCCATAGGCTAATAAAATAATCAATACCTTGTTTGCAATCCCATGACTATTATGACCCCAAAATTCAGATAGAGGGCAGGAAGTGATAAATCCATATACTGCTAAAATTGGATATAGAGGAACATGACTACCAGCAGGCAGCAGGTATTGTCAGAAAATTGAAACTTGTGTTTGTAAGTGAGCCATACAAAACAAAGAAAAGTGATTTTTCCCACAACTTGGTGTGAACATGATCTCTGTTACAAATTACCTCATCCTCCAGACCTCCAACTTTACTAACGTTACATGGCAAGCGAATTAAAGTATATAAGAGTCTAGTGGATGACAACTATTTTGCATGTGGTTAGGTACACGGCTGAAATGTCCTGTTTTTGGCCAGGTGAGTAAATGTGGTTGAGAATAACCGTCTTTTAGATTTCATCTCTGTGCATGGATGCACCATAGTCAGGCTAAAGTTACTAGGTAACTTTCGCAACTATTTTCTACTTATTAGTTCAATTGTCCCTAGAGGTCTGGTAAAACACTGTTAAACATCTGGACTGGCTAAGAACATGGAGGAGTTGTTGCAGCACATTGTAATTGCATCCAACTTAAGGTATGTTTAACACAATGCCTATTACATTAACGTCTGATATTTGTTGACTCCACTCTTCCAGACTAAAGACGGAGGTTTTTTATCCACATTTGCTGCTGTTTCTTAGTGTTTTTTTTAATCATTCTGTTGTTTCAGGAAGTGGCCCTTGTTTTCTTCCCAATTCAATCGCTTTGGAACAGCCATAAACAGCGCAAATCATAGGCATTCGTGCAGTGTAAGTAGTCTTTGCCTCCAGCTGCCTGCCCTCTATCTGGACAGTGCACCAATGTATGAAGTCATGCCTGGAAATAAATGCCAAATTTTAACTATATTGGCATGTCAACCACAATCTGCCATAAGTAGATCATACTTCTGTAATGCCATATTCAACAGTGCACCCTGTGAACATGACTGTTATTTTAAGGCCTATACAAAAACAGTAACAGCTAACAACCTTGTGTTGACCTTGTAACCTCTTGTATTTCCATATTAATGTCATGTAATGGGTCTGATCTTTCTGGCCCCAAAGACATATTTATATATTTTTGGTTACCTGGCAGAGAGATGTGGCTTAGTGAAAATACCTTGCCCCTAGCAACATTGTTTTTGTATCAACTTAGCCTAAATTATTTTCTTCAAACCGGGCTGTGCAGTTATGGGTTTATAATATTTTTATAATATGACCTTGTTTTTTTTTTGTTTGTTTTGGGCATACAGTAAAAACAGCTTTGAAGTTTTGGGTGCTTTCTTTTGAGAGTGTGTTTTAAGATTAGGACAATTTGCACAGGGAACTTGTAATGGCGCTGAGGGATGGTGAAAAGTTGGGCTGCAGGCCCCTGTTGGGCCCTGTACTGTGCACAGTGTAAATTAGATCACACAGTGTGGATTTTGTTATTTAATCTGTGCCTCAGATGCCATATTTTTAGTCATGGAATCTGTCTTGTGTATGGGTGACTTATGGAAAACAGAAAATGCACTGAACTGCGAGACATACTAATAATGTATAAAAACATAGCATAGTCTTACCTGTTGCTGCAGTAGCCATCGCAGCAGCATCCCAACATGTAACTTCTTTGCTGTCGTCTTTGTATAGCATGAACTCGGGGTTATACAACTCCCTGTACTTCTCCACTTCAAGGATTAACTTTATGTCATCGATCTAATTCCTCCACTGGTTGTCATATGCTGTACTCTCTGTAGTTTGGTGGCTTCAGTGATGATGTTGTTGACGTCTAATAGGCCTATAGGCTAACCTGTATCCACCCCACCCCACCCCCTCTCTCTCTCTCTCTACCCTTTTTTCCCCAGAGATCCCGCTATGGGTTTTTTCTTTACACCGCCTTTCCATTTTTACACAGAACCAAACAATGTCAGCATCATGCTACTCCAGTGTGTGATTTTAGACGGTGGGCCGGCATCCTAGAAGCAAAAAAGATGTGCTGGGACACAATGGCAGCGCTTTCTAAACAATAACAATGGCAAAAACAATAATTTATGTCCCTTTCTATATGGCAGCTGATCTTGTCCTCTGCTCACAGGGTAAGGAGCTTGCTCACGTCATTGCTTTACAGTTTGTGGACATTTTCGGCTGCTGCTCTTCCTCTTTGAGTTAGCTGCTAACTGCTTCTAGCAGCTTTTAAAATCTCCCATTCTCTTATTTTTTTAATACACACTTTTCATTTATAATACATTTTTTTTTATTTTGTTTTCTTGCCAGATTCACTCACAGTTTGCAAAAAAAAAACAAAAAAAAAACAGACCAGACAAAACTGTCTTTGCAGATTGTAAGGTAGAAAATAATAATTTTAAAATTCCACTCCATCCAAAATCCCTCTGTTTCATTCATCAAATGCTTTGGTCTTGGCCATATGGAGTTCGAGCTACCTTATTTTCCATCCCATTTTTATTGATGTATTTTTGTTAAAAGCAATGTCCAAAAGTGAAACATGTTGGAATAAATACTCAAAAACCTCCAGTACTTAACTATCCATAAATACCTGCATATGATTGCAGTATAATTATATGTACACTTGCATAGCTGTACTCTCAGGTGGCTGATCCAGCCAAAACTCACTGAAAAGCTCTGCTTACCATAATTTTGCTTGATTATGCATACAGTTTGTCCATAAATCATCTTTCTCAAAGTTTGTCTTTTAGTGTGTCTCTTGCTCCTGCTTTGAACATTTTCTAGCACCAGTATGCTTTTGGAGAATGATCAAAAATCTTCTTGACTATCAAAACAACAACTCCAGAGGCTTTACAGCATTTAAGCATCTTACACACCCTATAGACAGCGTTCTTCTTGCCAAGACAGATGTCTGCAGGTTCCCAGACAGAGCGGCAGGTGAAAAACAAATGTTGTGTACCAGGCCTCGTTTAACCCAGGTAAAAAGGCTCATCAACTGCTGCCTTAAGGCTGTTTATACCTCCTCTACTTTGGCAGCAAAATGTCTACAGTGTTACTGCAGCTATCTGCTTCTTTGATATGTTGTTTTGTCAGGGTAAGTTGTCATGCCCTCTCCATGAACCCTGGGTAATGTCAGCTGGAGCAGACAGTTTGTTGAGGGATTCTTTTGTTGTAGTTTTGTTGCTCAGTGTCTACAGTGTTGAACATCCTTCATGTAGGAGACGAATAACTCTCAGTGGGAGAAATGTACAAATATAAATCTCGGTGTCCTAAACTAAAATGTAGCCTATATAAAGCTAAGGTGACTGTTCCTCATTTATTCTATCTATACTCATTTTCTAATGCACTTTAATTTGGTGTGTTAACAATGTCCTGAATGACCTCTGGTAATAAGGCAATTAGAATTTCTTGGAGAAAAAATATGGCAACTCCTACTATCAAATCATCATATCTCTCTCCTTCCTTCCATCAAAGGATAAAATGTCCTGCCATGCCTGCTATACTTTAAACGTTAAGGCTGTTTCATTTGCAATCCCAGAGGAATTACTCATTTCCTATCAACGTTAGCCCCTCTGCTGGCATAAACCCCGGCTCAGAGTCTATTAAAGTCATGTAGGACACAGGTAATTTAATTCATAAGCCAAGATTACATCGGAGTTGTAATGGCCCTAATGATGAAGCATGATGTTTGAGTTTCGGTTAATAGGATTGCCTAATAGATGACAGAGACCAGGCTATTATCAGCTACTAAGGAGCACAACATACTCTGAGCAACACATTTTGCCAAGAATCTTGCTCTCTCCTGCTGGCATATGAAACCAAGGACTGGATGTACTGTTTGTCTCACATGTCCTTGACATTCAAAATTCCATTGTAGGTTGTAAAAAGATTGTTTTTTATCTGTATTATTCCAGGGACAGCGAACAGAGCGCTTTCCAAAAACACTGGGTGCCTTATTTCTACAACACATTTGCACCGGGAGCTTCACATTCCAACCATATAGTTTAATATTCTCAACCCCTGATAAGCATTTTCGAAACACTTGTGGGCTCAGCTTAAGGGCATTTTGTCAGGAGGTGTTTAGGGAAGAAAGAGTGTGCCCGGATTGCAGTTTTCCATTTACAAGACCTCCAGGCCACTTTTGTTGGACACAAAACAGTATTTGGGTGTCTTGTTGAAATGTATCCAGATTTAGCACATAATGGATTTAACACAAATGCTTACAATTAGGAATAGTTAGATTAGGGTTCAGTCACATGAGCTATCATCCATTTGGAAACACAACAATTGAATTTGTGATGGACAGATTACACTTTGTCATCTTTGCTTTTTTTTTCTATATCGACTTGCCTTTTATTCCTTCATCCTTCAGTGTAGACAGGTAAAGTTGTTTTAGGCTGAGAAACTAGAGCTCCGATAACCCTGAATTTCCACCCTGGAGGTGTAGGAAGAGAGGTGCTGACACACAGATTAATAATGCTCTTTCTCTCTTTTTTCCCTCTGCCTTGCTCTTTCTCTCCCTCTCTTTCGGCTGGCTGCATATCAGCAGCTTCCTTTCCTATTTGTCAAACATATGAATAATAATTACACGCCGTGCTAATTCATTGTTTCTCTCTACCAGTATTCTTCGGAATTCATGCATACTTAAACTGCTATTATTCTGATATGGGTCATTTCATGGCAACAATAGGCTCTGCATTTCCAGGTCTGTGGTTTCTCTTTGGTTGCCTTGGACGTTTCACTGCCTGCAGGATCCAGGGATCCATTTCATTGTACAGCATCAGCACACGGGTGTGCAGGAATATGCATGTTTCATATCCTGAAGAATGAACAGTATTTCAGAATAAACGGCATTATTGTTGAACAAAACATTATAAAGGTTTGCTCAAAAATGACTTGATGGTGATTCATGTTTCAACAATGATGCCGTACTTCTTTAGATAGTAATGGTATTTTATAGCATGATTAACAATAATAGTTTATTTAATAGTGCCAATGATAATTTCACAAAATGTACTTGCTCTGAAAACAAAACAACTTTTAATAGTACAAATATATCACATGGATAATCATATTATGCACAACTGTTCCACCATGTTGAAGCAGCAGACACTGCAGAGAATGGAGTACTTCCTGTGTCTCGTTATTTAACTTTAATTGTGGCAATTTTCATCCACTGGGTAATTGGCTTTCAAGACTGGACCCGGCATTATCCCCGGCATTTACAATATGATAAACAACATTTAGTATTGGGAAAAAACAGAGAGACTTTGTGAGGCACTTGGAGGGGATACTCATTTATGAGACTCTTCACATGCGGAGGTAAAGAGCAAGAGCACAAAAGCACAAAGAAATGAAGAGGAGGCGGACAGAGAGGGTTGGGCGAGGACATGGAGAAAATAATATGGTATATAGCATGATACTGGGTCGTTAGTGTCACAAGACCATCACTGGAATAAAGCATACTTTTTACAGATAGTTGAATTTCAAGAAGTGCACTGACCCGTGGCAAGAACATTTATTTTTTGCATATTGTGTGTTAATTATGATTGACATTCGCTCCTCTTTGGAATAAAGCAGTCTTCTGCGACAAGCTAGCTCTCCAGAAAGTAGATCCCCCTCTGTGCCACCTTCAGCAGCTTCCACTGACGTCTCCTCAGCCTTTTAAATACTTGGGACAGACTGTAGTTCTTAGGAGATGTTTTCATACAAGCTGACAATATGCATATATAACCAGCATCTGTAAAGATTGATTATTATTCTATCCTTTGATAAGTCCTTGACAATTATGCATCCTACAGAAGGTATGCATTTAATAACAAGAGGAGAAAAAGGTATATTTTTATCAGCTTTTCCACCATGCTTACACCAACTCAAGTATCGAGTATCACTCAGTTTGTCTAAATACAAATAAAAGTATTTTTGTTGAACCCGTGTTGGCATGACTGAATGGTTAAGACACTCAAATTGACCTTATAAAGTGTGACAGAAAAACTAATAATAACTTCAATGAGGTTACACGCTCTTTGCTGCAGGTTGCACCAGTGTTCAAGCACAGCACATTTTAGGGAAGATGCATTTGCATCACGAAAAGTTCAACTCGTTCTCAGCGTCCTCCATCTGAACCCTGTGTTTATCTCTGCTGCAACCCTCTTCCATCCTCATTCTGTACATTTCAAAGGAAGCATGAGCCACTGATTTGCATAATCCAGAATGTACTGCGCGTGTGCATGTGCGTGCGTGTGTACTGGGATGAGCATTGACTTATTCTCTGCATTCCCAAATCTAATTATCCCTGCTGGCCTGGGGACAGGGCCCACTCAACGAGCAAGAGAAAGAAGCTGGTCACAGATGAAAATGGAACGGACAAAAAGCAGTAGATCTGCAGAGAAAGACGGAGAGGAAGAAATATAAAGAATACACTGAGTTCTTCAGAACTGGGTCACTGTTTTCTGTAGCTCCAACCATTTTTTGGGGAAGCGAGAACATGATGTCCAAAACTGACCGAGCCAGACAATTAGAAATCTACATCTGCAAATGCAAACTACAAATTGAAAGATCCACTTCTTTTGGCTACACTTGATTAATTGTACCTGAACCATAACAACATACATGCAAATATATATAAATAAAGCTACATAATACATTGTTGTTCTCTGTGTCATATTAATTTTATTTAAAAAATTCAATTAATCAAATTAATTAAGTTGAAAACCCTTATTTGCTTTAAGAAAAAAATTCATTTCAACAAAAAAAAAAGAATGATTTCTGAAGAGTTTTAGTCATAATATAACTAACTAGTCCATACCCATTGAGTGCACAGTTGCCCACGTACAGTTTCACATGGTGTGTGTTTGGGACACAGGTCTTAGGAAATTGCAGATTAAATAGTCAACTGAACCCATTAAGAAGAGCAATGTATTCAGACAGAGTTTTTGTGAATTTGATAGTACGATTGCTTTATTGAAAGTAAAGTAGTACCATTGACAAAAATGGGATAGTTAGTGGGCTAAAACTGTACATTAGTAGTTGAGGTAAAAACATTCAGCCACAGGGGGAGCCACAGTGTTCGGTCACATTTTAGCCATTTTTAAGCATTTTTCTGTTGTTATAGCACCACCCAGTTGCCAATTAGAGTTAAATTTCCCCAGTCATCTTGAGGCGTCCTTTTCAACATATCTACCAAGTTTAGTAAAAATCGATATGGTGGTTAGGCCTAGATAAGAAATTAGCTCTCTAGCGCCCCCATTTTGTTTGATGGGGTCAATAATGGAGGGGTCCCCTCAGATTATGTGTGGTCATATGCCTACAAAGTTGCGTGGTGATTGGTGAAACCCTTGAGATGTTATACAC
>NC_065512.1:26598197-26611735 GCF_006386435.1 Epinephelus moara
AGATATGCCCATTCAAAGTTTGCAATTTCAGTCGGTTGCTATAGCGCCCCCCTTTGGCCAATTGATGTAATATTGCTTCATTTGCATCCTCCCATGACCCTCTACCACTGTGCCAAATTTCACATGGATTGACCAAGTCAGTGAGGAGAAAAACGTGGAACAGACACACAGACAGAGTTTTCGTCATTATATAGTAAGATTAAATTATTTTCATGAGTTCAGTGAACACAGCCATTTTCTCATATGAATTGGACAATGGTTGGAAATCTAGTTCTGGACATTGTCCAAAGTTTTGCTTTTACACATGTAGATCACAGAGGGAGCGTTCTCACTTACTGGAAATACTGTGTTTGCTTTAGGCAGAGGGTGGTGTGTGGGTAAAGCATGCAGGAGGAAGGACACGATGCAGATTATAGCACTGTCACGTAACTGGTTCGTAATTCGGTCATAAACAACACTCTCTTGCCATTTCATACATTTTTTTCTGCTTCGGCCTTTATCTACAGAAGTTTTCGCATCTTGTCATCTCTCCAGTTAGAAATGTCCCTTGCTGTCTTTGTGTAAATGACCCTACTTCTTCTTCACAATTGGATGTTTATTTTCTTCCAGTTTCACACAGGCCACGTGATGAAACACGCCCACTTGCTTGCTGTGAATTTGCTGAAAAAAGATCTGCTCTATTCACGCATGAGCTCAGTCAGACATTACGCAGTCTTTGCACCAGGGAGCTGGCAGGGTAGAGTTTGTTTAATGTCAATCCATCTGATTCATCATTTGTGTTCTCACATACAGCTCCTCCTGGTAATATCCAGATCAGTGGTTCCCAACTGGTTCAGCCACAGGGTACAGATTTCTCCTAAGTCATTATTTCAAGGTCCACACAGTTTAATACTCAGCGTCATACTTGGGTTTGGCCATGTCGTTGAGCTAGTTTGCTGTCTCTGACGACAAGATGTCTGTTAGTCACTCACTCTACAGCAGGAAGAGGCAATTCAAAATTAACGCTCTGTACTGGAAATTCATTACACTTCAAATAAAGTGTGTTTTTTACAAACTTGACACATTTGCAAGTCACTTTCAGTCCATTCAGAATGGACCTGCGACCCACTTTTGGTCCACGACCCACCAGTGGGGAACTTTTCTAGATTATTTCAGGTTTGCAGTGCATGGGTGAAAGGGATTCAGTTGGTCATTCACAAGACTTGGACTCTCATTAAGTTATGAAACTGCTCTGATGGTGGTAGTTGAAATGATTGAAAATCGGCAAAGTAATACATTTGCTTGGATGACACCGTTAAAAATAAAAGGTGAGATTATTTTACCAACTAAAAAGAAAAGTTTATTTAAAATCACTACTGTAGGTGTCATCTTTGAACATTTTTGGCATCAGCAGACCCCAGTATCAACAAAGTGAATGTAGTCAGCAATGTATTTTGTGAGGTTGGTTGACAGTACATTGTAGGAATGGAACTCTCCAATGAATTATAAAACGAAGTGTAGTCTAAACTTTTACGTGTCCTGAAAAAGTTGAAACTTTGTTTAAGAAGTTATCAGACAACAAGAGGTACTTTAGAAAATTCTTAAGCAGTATATAGGAAACAACACCATATGTGCTTTTTCTCAGATGATGACATTAGACATCAGATATTAGATGCTTCATGGTGCAGTTCCCCACCAAAGAAGCCTGTCTGTATCATCCACTCTTCAACAGAGTTATAATGGAGACTCCGCAGACAGGGCGAGCACAAAGTAGCAGAAGCAGACAGACAGGCACTCAGACTGAGAGCCGGAGCTTGGCAGAGATCCGATCCACATGAGAGCCTCCTTAGATCAGAATCCTGCCTTCACTAAGGTACGCAGATTCACTCCCACCTCCCCCTCTCCGGTACCCCTCTCTCCATCTTCTCCTCGCCTTCCTTCATCTTAGCCTCCCCCTCATTAAAACTCTTAATTGACTCATTCACACCTGCTCGTGCACTGGCTCATTTGGGACAGGCCTCCACCACCAGAGCAGATTTTCTCATCAACAGCGAGTTCACTCCGGTGCACACTGTCCTTCACTCACCTACAGGGCAAAACAATGATCTCAGACTCTGTGTGGGTGTGGGTGAATGTAAGTGTGTTCAAGGCCGCCGATATGAGAACATACACACATAAAACAAAGTGGAAGATTCTTCGAGGAAGATACAAGGGTCTGGGAGAGGCTTTAGTCAATAATGTTTGATTTGTTTTAGTAATATCAAAGAGGAGTTATCTAAATAATGCATTGGAAGGTAAAATTGCAATTTAACACAGCGTTGGTAAGTATGTTAGGTCAATGTGGAACCAGGAAGCACAGCTCTGCTCAAGGTCTTAACTTCTTGTCACTTGGAAGGTTTCTTGACTGCTGTCCCGTCTACAGCTTATGTTGTCTCAATTAGCTCCATCATTCTAATATTCCAGCTCTGCACTTGGTGCCGAATCTTCCTACAAGTCCTTCCTATAAGTGGCACAGGCAAAGGGTAACGGTCGGTCTGTAGAAGGGGTACCATCTCTAGTCCTGGCTATGCAGTACACCTCACTGAGTTCATCAGTGAGTAAGTGATCATCACAGACAAAAATGCCAGAGCATGGTTGTGTGGAGTGAATGTGGAGAGTATTAGAATATTAGAAAATGAAAAGGCAAAAGCCATCAGGGTTGGCGGGGTTGGGGGTTCAGGAAGAGAGGGGTGCTAGGGGAAGCTTGCCGAAGGCACCAAATTTATCAGGTCCGGCACTGGTAACATACCTCAGGTCTCTAGTGACTTTTCCTATTCTTCTCCTTCTTTTTCTTCTTCTTGTTCTGCCTTTTCTTTTTTTAGAAAGGCATTAGAAAATACATATTTTTTTCATATTTGATGTGACTCCAGAACACTGTTAAAAACAAATTGTTTGAGGAACACCAGGGAGTCAAGTGCTTAACTGAATAAAATGATGGCATTAGATATAATATTTTTGGAACACTAAAAACCTTATTATAGGGGTTCATGTTAACCTTTATTTTTACTTCCATATTATGGTTTAAAATAGAATAGATAAATTATGGACAGAATGTTCTGCTGCCATGTCTTGTGTCTGTCACTGGCAAAACCTTTGTGGACTGTACAAGAAACCTACACATATAATGACTGCCCAACCCAGTGGTCACAGTTGGAACTGCATTTTAATATTTAAATAGCACCAGGTGGATTCAGATTCTTCAACCTTTTGTGAGATAAACCACCACGTCTTAAGCTTTTCAACTATCTCTCTCAGCTCTAAGCCTATTTTCTGTCTTTAGCCTGTCTCTACAGCCACTAATAAACGCCTCATCAAAATCACATTTCCTAAATGTAGATGGTAACCTTTGGGAAGCAGCAGGAAATGAGATTTCCTAAAAATACACCACAGAAGCAGGTCAGTGGAAGCAAGTGGCCAGTTGTTAAGTGTCCAAACTGTCATCCGTCACACAAAGACATATCCTGTCCTGCCAAGGTCTATGTCATGAGTATATCATCATGTCTCATTGCTAATGTCCTCTATTCCTCTATGCAGCCTGTAGCTGCTGTCTCTTTTTCTCCTTCCCCTGATCCACCACTCCTGAATATTCGTCCTGTGAAAACTGACTAAAAATCTTTCAATACATGGATATATCCAACTTTCTGTTCTTTCAAGTTTCCACAAACTGAATCCTTGAAGCTGCCAGGAACAAATACAGTCATACTGTGCCCACTTGTCCATTGCCTCAGCTGCTACTGCCTCACTTCTCCTCATTCTCCTTTGGTTTTGTTTTCCCTTCTTCCTTTTCTCCTTTTCCCACAGTGGCGATGACTTTGTAGCTTTAATGAGACTTTGCAGTGCCCTCTGAAGGTAAGAGGTCATAATGCTAATGTTAAGGTCATAGCTTGTGTGTGTAGCTAATTGACTGTGTGCATAAGAAAGTATACATCTTATCAGTGTATGTTTGCAGCAGATGCTGGCCTTTTCAGACATCCAAATTTATATACATACATATATATATGTATATATATAAACCCAAGGTCAGAATGGAAAACACCTCCTAAGCTGGTTGAGAATGACCAAGCATAGATCCAGTGGGACTTCCAGATCCAGACTGACAATCTGGTGATGGCTAACCAACTGGATATCGTGTTGATAGACAAACAACAGAAGTAGCAATCCTGAGCGACAGAAACATCAAGAAGAAGAAACACGAGAAGATCAAAAAATACCAATGGCTGAAAGAGGAGCTAGAAAAAATGTGGGGAGTAAAGGCAACATTGGTGCCAGTAGTAATCCAAGCACTCTGGGCTGTGACCCACAAACTGGGAGAGTGGTTCCAGCAGATACCAGCGACAAATCTGAGGTCTCTGTCCAGAGGAGCGGAGTCTTAGGAACAACTAAGATAGTAGAGGACCCGAGCTTGAGGAAGACACAACACCCTCCCCAGTTGCGATGCATTCAGATCATATCCCGTAAGCAAGTATAAGTGAAACTAATCTCGTCATTACTTTAAGTGAGGAATGGCAGTGCCTGTCTGCCAGTTGGTTGGCTGGTCTGCTGGTTGGTCGGTCAGTCCACTACTTTGGTCCAGAATTAAATATCTCAACAGTGACTGGGATGAAAATTTTCACAAACATTTGTGCTCACCAGAGGTTACTGACTTTGGTGATAATCTGATGTTTATTCTGACTCCAGTTTTAACTTATTCTGTGAAATATCTCTGCATCTCCTGGGTAGATTGGCACTTTCATTTCAACAGACATTCATGGTCCCCAGAGGATGATGCCAGATTACACTGGTGATCCTCTGGCACTATTATGAGGTTCACATATGCGGCTTTAATTGAAGCGCCTTGAAAACTACCCGATGGATTACGCTGAAATATGGCACAGACATTCATGACCCCATCAGGATAAACTGTCATAACTTTGATGATCCCCTGACCTTTGATCTAGCATAACCACCAGGTGCAGGTCTACTGGAATTCCCATCAGCTCAGGTGTGCTTTGTGTTTTGTGCTAATTAGCATACGTTAGCATGCAAACACTAAACACTAAAGTCTGTCAAATTTATAATGAAACCATCCTTAGCCAGCCTGATGGATTTGTTAACCCCCGTAGAGATTTTCATTATAATTATCTGTTTCAACACTTCCCACAATGTCTACAGAATTTTCAGTTGAAAACAATAAAACATTTTGTGAGAGGCCTCTAAGATTAAGACTGTGAAATTTAAAAACACAAAATATTGGCACACTCAGGTGTGACTTCTATCAGCAGTCTTATAACAGTTTCAAAATGAAGAACAGAATGACATTTTCTCTTGGTAAAATAATTAATTTCCCCTTATTAAGAGTGACATACCTCAATCATCTGCAAAATAGCTGGAGTGAAACAAGATTACTCATGTGTCTGTGTTTTGTGTAGCGGTGAGACAGTGACCTTAGTTCGAGTTTATCAGCAATAAAACTGTTATCTGTGAATAAAATTCACATCCTCATCACAGGAACTCTGTCTAACGCTCCCTCCCACTCACCAATTTGCACTCTGTCATTTTTTCAAGTAATTGGTCTTTAATATTCAGACTTGTGTATGGCGTTATATATTGCAGTCAATACATTATTTGACAAAGCCACGTTGGGCTCAGGCTGCTGAAGACGAATTTGGTGTAAATTTAATAAAGGAAATCTAGATGCTTAAAAGCTCCTATTAATCATCAGCAGACAGCCAAATTATTTCAGAGCATTAGTGAATCCAATAAATTAGACTCATTTGCCAATATGTCTATTGACAGGGAGCAGAGTGAAATAAGCTTTTAATGTTTTAGATTATTTAGGGTATCAGTGTATACAGGGGATGGATGTTTGAGTGTGTTCTTGTACGCATATCTTTGTGGGGACCCATATGAGATTTAGACCTTGAGGGTAAGGACAATTTTGTAGAGTGGGGACATTTTAGCTGGTCCTCAATTTTTCAAAGGGCCGTTTGTGGGTAATTGGTTTTAGGGTTAAGGCTAGAATTAGGTTTAGGTCAAAGTCAGAGTAAGGGCTGAGGTAAGGCATGTAGTTGGGATGGTAGAGGTTAGAGTTAGAGGCTGCTTGCACAGAACAATTCAGCCATTATGCTTGTATGAAATTCAGTTTAAATATCTGCACATGGCAATTATAGTATGGTTGAAGTTACGAAAAGATTGTATATGGTAGGGTTATGTTTATATGGTAAGAGAAAGGTCTTGGTTATACTGCTCAACATGGAACATTTGATAGGAAGGTAATTAATTCAACATATTTCAGTGACACTGACTGTCACCACAACTTTTGTTTGTGCCTCAGAAAACATTGAACGCACAGTATAAAAGCAGACAGAGACTAAACCCAAGTACTTCCGGACATGACAGTTATTATTCATTGTCCATCACGGATCGCAGCATACGAGTTCCTCGTGATCTGCAGCATGACAACTTTATTGTGTTCACGTTTCCTGCCTCCTCTCCTTTTCTGCTCCTCTCTTGGCATCTGCCCTCTGACAGGCTCATAGATAAAATCTGCCCTCTTGTCAGCAAGCAACCAATCAATAGGACAAATGACAACCTGTGACAGTGACACAATGTTCTTTTGCACTTGTGTCTTACCAGATTTGGGGCCACTTTAACATCATGAGTTTCTGCAAGAAAAAGAAATCTTTATCTAAACTGTTTTTAACAATAGCACAAAATCAAGGCATGTCTACATATCATTTATAAATATACTTTAGTTAAGTCTTTAGCCAGCCATTGGTCATGTTTCATGTGGTAAAGAATCGCCTCAGGGTTTCATGTACATAACACTCTGATATTGATAATGACATGAGCCTGTGGCTTCAGGCTGCAGGTGTGCAACATTCAAGATTCGGTGTAATCTGACTTCCTCAGATCCCCTTAAAGACAGCAAATAAAGAAGCTTAAAAAACAAGTGGTCTTGCAGCTATTTTCATGCTCAGTGCCTCTCTCTGCCCCCTCTGCACCCTGTGCTTCACACCACTCAGAGATTAGTTCCCCCTGAGTGGTGCTCGCTCCAGGAAAATGGCCTCATTAACAGCCAACGAAGCCACGCTGAGGGCAATCTCACTCTGTCTGCGATTAGGCCTCACAAGGCCCTTAGTCTGCCCAGTGCATGATGGACACTGGTGGAGAAATTGAAACCGTCCATGGCAGGGCAGCCCCGTGTTATTATAACATAAAGAACAGTTATTAAAGTGTCTGCAGTGTGGGGGAGTCAATCCTAATAAGCTCCACAGTGCTGCCTCCGTGCTCTCGCTGTGTACTCTCTCTTATTTCCCTCTTATTCTATCATCCTCATTTCCTCACATTCACTTCTCTCTCCAAACTTTCATTACTGTCTCTCCTCTGTGTGTGTGCCATAAAAATACTGTAACGAAGCATATTTATCTCCAGTGTGATGGTCTATATAATTTCATCAAAACACGTCAAATAATTGGATTGATGGTCACATCAGAACTAAACATGCATGTTTGATACTTCCTGTAAATAAATGTGTGTCATTTGTTTCATTATCTCAGTGATTCATATAAATATTGACAAGTTGTGCATTTGGTTTGCAAAGTTTTTCACTTAAACTTTACATTTATGTATCTGAAAATAAAGACTTGCCTGTTTTGTATTGTCTTTCCATATCAGTACGTCAACTAGATTTCTTGGACTAGGTCTTTTGATGGCTACCAATGTCTTTCAGGCCCTGAAAGAGCAAAACATTTCTGAGATGTGGGGTAAGACATACAGAGTTTGACTTTAACTAGATGTAATAAGGCATATGTGAAATTAAGTTATGTTTCTGTGAATCAAATATTGCTCCAGAAACCAAGAGAATCATTCAGATGTTTTTTGATAAATTGGAAATGGATGTTGACATCTGTCTTGATGCACAGTGGTCTAAACCATGCTATCATGAATCCCATTCATCTCCACTATCTTACTGATAATGGAGACATAGAGAGTGACTGCAGCAAAAATGGCACGCTTTTGTGACTTCTCCAACAGAAGTGCTTGTCAGATGCTCCAGCGGTGTTTGAACACCCCTTCACCCACCTTTCTAACACTGAAATAGGAGAAGCTGCGTTCAGCAATTTCTCGAACTTAACAAAACCGACAATGTAACAACCAAGCCCAGTTCACGCAGCGATTGGCCAGGTGAGCAGAGCTAATAAAGTCAGCAAGGTTTGAACCTCCTTCTCAAGTTCTCTTTTTCATTCTTTACACAGCCAATTGTGTCATTCTCTATCTGTCAAAACCAGTGCAACACCATGAATGTCATTTGGAAGAGACTGTCTGAAAGGGTGTGCCATTATCCCATATGTAAACCAATAAAGGGAAATACCACCTAAATTTAAAAAAATCCAATATGTCATTTCCATGGCCTAGGAAACATTGATCATAATTTGTGATCAAGAGCTACTCTCTTCAAAACCAAAAACCAGACAAGATAGTCCCAAACTTGTGATTTCATAGGGTGTAAAGTCTGGAGTTTTTCCATAGACAATGAATGGGAGACTGATTCTGTGGATCCACAGAATGTTTGTTTTCTTTTTATACTCAAATGAGCTTTATTTTTTTTCAGTGTTTTCAGTTCTGAAAATGTTGCCATATACTCAGAGCATTCCTCGGGATGTTCTTAGTGTCATCTGTAACATCTTTCCCAATTCATTGTCTATGGAGCAGCTCCAGACTTGATACTTGATGACATCACAAATTAGAGTTTTAGGACTGTAGTTTGTGGATTTGGGAGAGTTGTTAATGCTTATAATTTTGGACCATTTTTGACGATAGGAATAATATGTAAGAATTTTGAAAATGAGCATAGTTTCCCTTGAAAAGGGACATATCATGCAAATTTTCTTGTTCATCCCTGTATTTTGGGTTTCTACTAGAGCCTGTTTACATACGTGAAAGCTCAAAAACGTTATTTTTCTCACACTGTCTGCCTACATATACCTGTATTCACCCTTTGTCCGAAGCGCTCCATAAACGCCCCCCCTCCTGAACAAGTCCAGTCTCCTCTGATTGGTCAGCATTTAGTTCTGTGGTTGAAAGCTCCTAATAGCTTGTAATTTGAGGTCAGAAATAAACTTTCAGTTCAGTTTTAACTGATCTGTTTTCAATGAGAAGGTCAGAACACTGCAGTCTTGATTACCTTGTGAAAAAGAATGAGGCAAACCTTGGATGCTTTCTTTTTGAATAACTCTATAGACCACTGTGAAGTGGAAATGTTTGATCTAATATTTTGACCAAAGTCTTGCTTATCCCAAAGTGCAGAAGTTGCATAATGTCATGCTTTAATCGAGTGTAGTTAGAAAACGAAAAAAAATCTCCAGCCCAGTTTAACAATGGCTTCTTGAACTTTCTATGCAAATGAGTGGTGTTTATCCCACACTGTGAACTAACTTGATGTAGTCGGTGTATCCTCACCATCCAAAGTGATGTTCATAATCCCAAGGCTTTTGACGGTAACATACAGCATGCTGTGGTCCCAAGTTATCTGTTAATGGTTCGTTTAAGCCCCCTGCATACTGTTGCCTCTCCAGATTGCTTAATTTGTCAACATGCCAGGGCCTTGCATACAATGCATAATTACAAAATGATTTATGTGTGGAGTGACTACCCTATAGAACTCTCCTCGCCGAGGCGCAGTATCGGTGATGAAACTGTGTGAAAGGCATCAAGCTGTAGAAGATTTGTTTAAGGTTGTGTCGCTCTGCACAGCGATGGCAGATTTGCAGTTGATCACCGAGAGAGTCCTACTCTCTTGATCAGAGTGCGTCACGATGGTCACACTCAGTGATCATAGATGAGATATTGACCTCCCACAGAACAAAGGCTTTAGTGGAAACTGCAGCAATTCATCACATGCCTCATGGCTGGAGATAAAAGGCCTCTTGTAAGACTTTCAGGAATTAAAGGAAACTCAAGCTTCCATTTTGCTTCCTCGACTCTTGCTTTAACAATTTTAAATATACTTTCGCTTTCACAAGTAGTCTACACATGTGAACTACACCCCAGATATGCAACCTTTAGTTATTTGGTTAAACTACTGTGCAGTGCAGTACGGCTCTGTAGTGTGACCACCTTGCTTGCATAAAACCCCATTTGATGCCACTAAACATTTTTGTTGGTCGCAGCAGTTTGACTGAGAATCTACTTGGCCTGATTGACATTTGATTGATGTCTGTGCTTCGAGTGCACAAACGAGTCCACTCTCCCTCTTATAACTTCCTCTTTTTGAGGCACAGAGACAACTCCAGCAGAAATTTGGACTTTGCAGAGCACACCGCATGCTGGAGGCAAATCGTGACGGATCATGCTTGCAGTTTTGTTGCTTGGGTACCTTTTGCCTTTGTCCCTCACAAACATACATGCCAGCCTCTGCCAGTCTTGTAATTTCTCTTGCCACATTGCAACAGCTCTGTTCAAAAGAAATTTTCCGCTTGACGCATTCATTTATATATTTCCCTGTAAAAACACATCAGCTCAGCCTTCTCTCAGCTTTTGTAGATACTTTTGCGTCATGAACTGCTTTTAGCCTAACAACTGTGATGGTGAATTTCTGTCCGAAAATAGTGTTGACATTATCAAAAGTTCATCCTAAAGTCAACCAAAAGTGATATTAGGTGTGACAGATGTGGGTGTGACCCAATGAGTCATATCTAAAAGGGGAGTGACCAGAAGGGCAGCCCCCTTAAAAAAAAATCAACACACAGTGAGCAGTGCAGCAGCAATTTTCTGTTTAATAGGATTCTCTGTTGATATACCTTTTAAATTGAATTTTCCAATCACTGTCAGCGAAGCAGCCCTGTCATCTGTCTTGCATTTCTCCTTGATAGGTAGAGCTTTGGGAGCATACATATGTCAAATCCTGGCTAAACTATGTGATTTGGAACTAACAGTTTTCATAGTTGAGGTTTATTTTGATTTAAAATCAAACCACAACAAGACTGCAGAAGTTTTATTATTGTCTCTGATTTCCTCAAAATCAGTTGTCACAGCAGAATTAATGCTGCTAAAGGGAAGATGTTTTATTATTTTTTTTCAGGTAATAAGAACTAACAGATGTTCAGACTAACACAAACATATTTTAATAAGACAGTGGCACTGATTGAAGTCCAATACACACAGAACACCATGAGATTACATCTGTTACATTTATGTCCCGTGTTAGTGCTTGTGTTTGTGTGTGCTTGCACCACGGCGTGTGAGCATATTTATTTGTCTGTGCAGGTAAATGTGTGCGCATGTGAAGGGTTTAATCTGGGGTGCAGCTATGTTTGAAAGTGTGTGTCTGTATACACACAAGACGACTACCCACAAGGTGAACCCAGCTCAATTAGGAAGAACAAACAAAATGTGCGTATTGCTCACTGTTAGAGCAGGGACGGGTCCTGATCAATAGCTGCCTCTCCGGGCAGAGCTATTAGCAAACAGCGCCATGCCTAATAACTGAGGGCTGACCTTTTAGTTTAATGCTTTCCCCGCTCGGCTCCGGGCCCCAGCCACAGTGCAATAGCTGTGCGGCAAGGAGAAAAGGTGAGTGTTGTTTTAGTAGTTTGTAAATGTAATGCAGATTGATCACTGTCTTGCAGCTGTTATTGCTGTTCGTCAAGGCTGCGGGGAATAAAAGGGACAGCACTGAAGTTCTATACTAAAGTGATTCATGGACCTGCCTGTCTTTATTTATATTCAGTCATGGTATGTGTCTATAGAGGGCCTGGCATTTTTACACTTGAAGTCATTTTCATCTCTCATGCATAATCATGTCCCATACATCACTTAAACTTTTCCATGGACACGGGGGGTAGGTTTTCCGTAGGTATAATCCTCCTACTACCTCAACATTGACTTAGATTTTAAAGCTTTATGAAGTTAATAAAAAGTAAATTGCGAGAAGTTAAATCTGAACTACAGAACATTACAGTCTGTTAAAATGAAAAGACTGTGACCCCATCTTTGAAACAAAGGTGACAACGGCGTAACATCAGTCTGAGTTCCCGAGCATCTCCCAATTTATTTCCCTGAACACTCCTTTATCCAGTAACTCACACACTCCCCTGCTGCTTTTTTGCGGGAGTGCTTTGCATAAAGCAGCAGATGGACATCTCCATTAGGAACCCCTGGCTGGGCTACTTCATCAGACTGTCCATCAAACTCCTGTTTTCTCTCTGATCTCTACTTTTCCACAGGCGTGATAGAGGACAGTAAAGGCTCCGGTCCCCCTGCAGTGAACACTTCTGCTGCGAGTCAAGCTGATACTCAATAATGATATCACTTCCTCCTAGGGCTCTGTCTTGTTGGGGTGACGGGCCGATGACGGTCCAGGAAAACTCACATTTATCTCGATGATAAATTGGCACATGTTTGGGCCTACGACAGCTGGCGAGCAGCCTCGGATGTGTATGCAGTTTTGTGTGTGAGTGTGTGTGTGAGAGAGAGACAAGCATGGCCAGCAGTGTACTGTGTGGATTCTCCGGTTGGCAGCAGCTGCTCCTCTACAATGCTGAGAGCTTGTCGATAAACATCCATTTCTAGATTAGTCTTCTCTCCCACTTGCAACATCCAATTCCACACTATCTCCCAAGTGGAAAACATGTTTAGTTATGAAAATATTACTTCTAGCAGCAGCAAAGTAACAATACTTGCTGTGAATTAGGTTGTAAATGAAGCAACTGAGTCTGCAGTGGGTCAGAGGATATTCAATATTGAATGCTGCTTTTGTTATGATACTTCTTACAGCTTAGATCGTAGATTGATTGAAGTAAATAAGTCTTGCTCTAGGAAGAGCATATTCAATTCTGTGAGGGAAAATCCATCATTCCTAGCTGGTTTACAGCAATCGTGTTTACACATGCTAATTGTTGGCCGGCCTGCGCATTCGTCTCTGCACTTGATTCTACATACATCCACATTCACCCATTTCCATCCGCTTTGAAGCAGAGCTCATTTGCATGCAGCCTACAGTATTTGAAGCAGAAACACGACAGGCGAGGCTCAAGCCGGATTAGATTTGACAGTGCCCCTGAGACAATGGCAGGTAAACATGCACTTCACAAGAGTTTACACAGTCATTTACAGCTCTTTGCCATAGGTAGGAGAACTTGCTAATTCAGCGTTCTTGCTCAAGGGAGGCCTTTGTTATTTTCTGTTTTTGTGCCCTAAAACTCCAAAACTAAAGCAGGCCAGGAGAACAGAAGAGGTTCAAAGGGAGTACTAAGAAAACACCAATAGGGATGCATACTAAGAGCTGAAAAGAAGCTAAGGCTATGGATAGACTGAAGATTTCATGGCAGTTAAAGGGAAATTTCGGTTCATTTCAACCTGTCTCCTATTGTCCTAAATTTGTTTCAAGTGACTAGTGACATAAAAATAATAGTTAGCATGTTAGCCGTTAGCCTAGATACAGCCGGGGCGCATAGTAGCGTCAGACCTGTTAAAACGTAAGTGAACGGGCATACCTTCAAGTGCAAAGTTAGTCCACTAAACAAGCTTTTTTTCCACAA
>NC_065512.1:26612049-26628314 GCF_006386435.1 Epinephelus moara
TATGAGATCGCTGCTTGTTCTCGCGATATTTCGGCTGCGCTTTGGAAAGCAGAGCTAAATGGTAAACAAACATGACACCACACCGGTAAGGTAAGACAACACGTTTACATGTCGTTTTCTATATGTTCTCTGACATTTATCCTAACGATATGAGGCGGTCTTTGTGGAAAAAAAGCTTGTTTAGTGGACTAACTTTGCACTTGAAGTATGCCCGTTCACTTTTAACAGGTCTGACGCTACTATGCGCCCCGGCTGTATCTAGACTAACAGCTAACATGCTAACTATTATTTTTATGTCACTAGTCACTGGAAACAAATTTAGGACGATAGGAGACGGGTTGAAATAAACAGAAATTTCCCTTTAAGCTAAAGGTCCATATGACAGATGTGTGCATTTAGTTTAATGTATGTGTGACCCTAAATACTATGAGGTTATCTGAAACTAATTCACTTAACTGGTTTTATTTTCTATTACTGGCCTCACCTCAGTGAAAAAAGTCAAAAATTTCTTGGAATTGTTTCATACAAAAGTTATCCACTTTTGTGGATAAGTCAAACTTCCAGTATGACTATAGACTGTATAAAATAATGGACGTAGCTATTGTGACGACACCCATTTTTTGGACCTAGAAGTGACCATATTTGGATGAGGGGGTAGAACTGTGGAGGACCAAGGGGTGGAACTGATTCATTGACTGTAAGGACGCCCCACAGACAGCCTGTCAATCAAGCGGCCAACCAGTAAATACACAGAACTCTGAGCCTTAATAAGATGTAAATGGGTGAATAATAAAAAAAAAAAATTCACCCCACGCACAGTTGTCATGAATGTTGAAATTAGCTAGAGACCAAAGCCGTTTTTGTACCAGGTTGTAAACATGTTTAATTCTTCTGTCTATGGAGATTGAGCAATCCTCAAGTGGCCATTCGATGAACTGCAGTTTTGGGTACGTTAGTTTCATTATTCAGCCCCAGAGTAGAGTTCTGATAGGGCCAACCCTACATGAACCTGCACAGGTTGAACGCAACCCATGGCAACAGTTTCGGGCCCAAACCCAACTAAAAACCTTAATTTTTACTGTAAAAAAAAATAAATAAATAACATATATATATATATATATACATATATATATATATATATATATATGTGTGTGTGTATAAACAATTATTTTCAAAATATTAGTAAGTCATTGACTGGGCTGATGTGTTTCCTCGCACCACTTCTCCTTCTTCTCTTCCTTCTGTTATTTCAAAATTCTGTTGTCTCGTGCACAACATATTTGCAGAGCATGTCATACACATCTCTTCCACTGCTAAGAAGGCAGAGGCAAACACTGCCAATCAAGTCGCCTTGTAGCTCCCCTCTATTTCCCTTCTTTCTCTGTGTCTATGTTGATTCAGTCCATTAACACTCCTGCCATTTACACACAAGAACTGTTAAATTGGCATCGGTAAATTGGCAAGTACCCAAACAAATTCGAGCCTGGGGGCATAATGAGAAATTACAGTCTGGCCGGGCCCTGAGCCAGGTCAGGTCAGGTCGGGCCCAACTGAGCTCAGGCAGAGAGTCAGAGCTGTACCTTTGAAGTTGCCGCTTGAGTATAATCAACGTCACTATGTTTACTCTTTTTTTTTTGTGTACCATAGCTAAGGTTCCTTACTTTTACTTTTAAATCAATGCAGAAGTGCTTTAGACCTGCATACTTGCAAACGGTCAGCGGGGGGTGACTGGCTGCACTGGCTGCAAAAACAAGTCTGATTGTTTAGGAGTCTGTGCGAAAATGTCCCTACTTCTCACTTGATTTATTACCTCAGTAAACATTTTCCTAGAGTTAATAATCTCAGTTTCTAGTTTCAAGTCTTCCTCATTATATCCTGAAGTAAATTATGGTACAAGTTATTGTAAAATAGATGATAAAGCAGGACATGCTGTAGGATGTGGCTATGTGATCAAGTTGCTACTATGGCAGTGTCCTTGGGTTCTTCATTGGATCCACCCTTTTGTCCGATTGTGGATACTTCTAACTCCAAAAAACAAGATGGAGACGGATGAAATGCCAAACACAAGTCTTCAGACTGGTAGTCAACAAACCAATGGATGACATTAAGGTTGCTACATCCACTTCTTTTATACAAGCTAACATATCTTTCCCTTCAAATACTTTTTTTTTCAATCAGAGAAGATTCTGTTGACCTAGTTTTATTTTACCATTATGTTTTTTGCTATCCTGCTGCAAGAGACCCTATGTTGGTAAGAACAGCTGAAAAATATGACTCCAAATATGGACCAGTCATGAGACAGTGAGCCCCTAGGCACAGATGCAAGACTCCCATCTCCTGCTCTGCCTAAGCATTTTGTTTATGCTTACGATGAAGAAATGCTATATGAATCCTGTCAAAACTATCCTGCCAACAAAGGCACTCTGACACCACTCTTATACATGTATAGCCCTACAAATTTTACTGAGGGTTTACTGCAACATACCATGTTATGTACAGTGCAGCTGTATAATGTGGAAAATAAACAAAAAATTTGCATATATAAATGCTGGATTGCACTTTGATTGCACCTGATGCAATGATCCCCTTGGTTTGGTTTGTTTAGGCTGGTTATGAAAGCTGCCAATTGAACTCTGGTGCTGCCTGAATAACCAGATAATAAAAAGAAAAATGAAAATAAAAAAGGGGACTCCATCTACTTCCAGTCAGACTGTGCTGTGGTTTGTTTGTGGTGTGAAAGCCAAGGAAAGGTCAGGGAATCACCAGCCTGCAAGTCAATAGACCTCATCCTCTGGGGACCATGGATGTCTGTGCAAAATGTATTGGCATCCAAAGTTGTTGAAAAATTTCAATCTAGACAGAAGTGTTGAGCTGACTAACTGCTCATTCCCTGTAGAAATGAGCCATCGCAGTCACCTGAATTCAGTGTATCAAGAATGAGTATGACATAAAACACTTTCACCTACATATCAAAAAGTTTGCACTTAAGTATATTCAGAAATGATTACTCAGTGTTGCCTGATATATCTCAACTTGACTCAGATGAACTGTCACAGCATGAAAGGTGTGGAGGCCACATCAATCAAAAGGGATGTCCTAACAATAAACAGCCCAAACACAGCTGTGATGTTTGTGTAAAGCTGTGTGTGTGTGTGTGTGTGTGTGTGTGTGTGTGTGATCTATCTCGGGATGTAACAGCCACTGAAGTGGGAGTGTGTCAGCTCAGCTATAGTGTCAGCAGATGGAGAGGGAAAAATATAGATAACACAGCTGGTCCTGTGCTGCACTGCTCATATTGATCATCAAGAAGTTTGCTATCATTTTCCAGGCTCGAGGTGTCCTGTGTGTATCAGGACACCTCCCCTATGTCCAGATATAGAAAATATAGACATTTTAGTCATACTTATGCAAAGCCTACTCACCATGGAATCATGTTGCAATCATAAAGCAGTAAATCAGCAATTAGAACAAGCGTAGCATATACAGTTCTTGTTTGTGCCAGTTGAGTTGGTCTATGTTACGTCAGTCACCCCCTTTGCACCTTGCATTAGAATGTGTTTTAGGTGATAAGATCCCAATCACATAGTACTTGATACATGAAAGTACAGGTATAGATGCAGCCAAAATACACTGAGGATGGATTGTAATCTGACAAGCCAAATGACCTCTGGAGTTGGACAGGGACAGATTGTGATCACATTGAACACAAGTGTAAATGCAATTGCATTTTCAATCCAAATACAGCAAGTATGTGGGCAGAAATACAAAATTGCGCATGACTGTTCCAAACCAGCAAACGGCTCTCCCTCACCCGATGCTGAAGCTGTCAGTGTGCACGGTGGTCTGCTCATCTGATGCAAACACTGCTGCGATGTATCCTCATCTGTCATGCATTCTTCCTGTCAATCACTGTCTTTACCATTAGGTAGGCCTGTTTCATTCTTGTTGACCTCCTGCTCTCATGCACATAACAAAGACAACTATGGACCCACAAAGCATTTTTTAAGTGTTTGTTTTGACAAGTACAACTGTCACACACCACATGGAGCAACATCCTGTTAAAATGCAACACACACTCACACACACATACACAGAGAGATAAATGTAGAATTCACTAAAACAATTTTAGTGATCATTTGAGCAGCAATCGTATTGACCAAGTGTGCTATTTCCTCGATCCTTTCTAATTGTCTTAAATTTCCCCATAGTAATCAGCTCAGACAATTTCAGGTCCTTCTTTAAATTATTCCAAGAAAAAAGGGCAGCCTTTTTTTGCCCAGTTTAGTTTAAACCTTGAGGACTAACACCTGAAGAATATTGTGAGACTGCAGGCCATATCGATTTTGGTTTTCACACATGTAGATACACAGATAAGAAGGAACCAGCCCAAGCAGAGATTTAAAACAACCAATGTTAGAGTCTGCAGATGGACAGACAAGGGCATTTAACAGTAGAGTAAAGCATACAGTGGTGTCCGCAGTTTCCACAGCCAGTGATAAAACCTGAAGCACAATGGTATACAGTAACTAACTAAAAAACACATCACCATAGTCCATAAAGTTCATAAAGGTTGTCTGGAGGGAGAAACAGGATTTATTCCTGAAATAAAAACTTTAAGTTTCAGCTTGGAAAATTTTTCAACGTGTGGTTTGAATGATAAGCTCTGATCAATAGTAATACCTAGATACTTACATATTGTGAACAATTCAATTTCAACCCCTTGAGCAGTTAAGATCTTAGGAAGATTAGATGTTACCCTTTTCCGTTCAAAAAAGCATGAAGTTAGATTTGTCTGCATGCAACTCTGGTTTAAGTCAAGCAAATTGGGACTGACTGCAGAAATTCCCCTTGAGTTTGTACTACTCAAGGGGAAGAGCAATAGATGACTGTGTTATCTGCATTAAAATGGAAAGTAGCATTTGATAAATAATTACAGATTGTTTACATAAACAGAGAACAACATTGGTCCTAGTATGGAGCCCTGGGGTACTCCTTTTGATACAGTAAGGGCGAGAGAAAAAAATAAAAAAAGACCCAGCAAACTGGACACATTCTGTTTTATCTGACAAGTAATCAGAGAACCAACTCACAGCGTACCCAGATAAACCCATATTGTAGAGTCTATCCACCAGGGTGACATGGTCAAAAGCTTTTGACAAGTCAATGAAAGGAGCTGTGCAATATTTTTTTTTGCAGACCAGTGCCTCAATAATGTCATCAGTGTGATAGCAGCGGTTGTTGTGTTGTGCTGTGCTGTTTTCTAAAGCTAGACTGATGCTGTGACAGAACACCATTTGTGTCTAAAAATTCTTTTAGTTGGTTACTGACAAACTTTTCAAGAATTTTGGCGAAAACACATAATTTAGAGATCGGCCTGTAGTGATTGACAACTGAGGGAACCACTCCTCTCAGCAAAGACAGGACATATGCTGATGCCCATATAGTAGGAGTCACCTTGTTAGAAAGGGAATGATTAAAATATGAGTTAGCGGTCCTGCTATAAAGTTTACAGATAATGTGGTAAAGTAAGGATCAAGTTTCTCTGGGCCTGCAGTTTTGTTTGGATCCATTTGTTTGAAGACTCTACAAACCTCTGTTACTGAACCATTGGGATAACTGGGGGTGGTGAAGAGGGAGGCCTCTGCTCATTAAACTGTTTTGCATTGCAATGTAAGGAACCAAATGAGTAACCTGATGAAAAAAAAACTGTTGTAACCGTTTAGAATGGCAACTCTTTCACAATGCAGATGTTGAAAATCATGAAAAAAGCTTGCTCACAGAAGTAAAATCTTGTTTAAGAATTATTTGTGGTCTTGATTTTGGGAGCTTAGATTGTCCAACTGTTGCTATAACACAATGGTTGTGGGCAAGTCAGGCTATTAATTGATTGTGGAAGATTAAATGAGTCACAGATAGATTAAAAACTGTCAGAGACAGGGGACAACCAGTACTAATTAAAATCACCAACAAGGACAATCATATTAAAATCCAAGGTTAATAATTGTTTACTCAACAATGATAAAGCCTCACTGCTTGCTCAGGGGGGTCTATAACAAGCTACAACAGTAATAAAAATGTCCCTTAAGAAGTTCTAGTTTCAAGGCAAGAAGTTCAAATTGCCTGCTGAGAGACACTGATGAAATTATGGGAGCATGAAACTTGTTCTTTATATAGAAGACAATGCCCCCACCTTTGTCTGTGATGGATTTATTAAGCCAGGTTTCAGACAGTATCAAAAGATGTTGCTCACATTTTCACAAGGTCTAATCTAGGAAACATAATTATGACATTAAGGTGAATGAAACCAAGTCCAGACCTAGCTTTGAAATCACCAGGGGTTCTCAAATAATTAAAATCTGGGCCAGGGTTAGGTTGAACATCTCCTGATAGAAGAAGCAGAAGAACAAAGAGACATTTTCTTTTTCCTGAGTTTTGTGTTGGCACTGATTGACTATTCCAATTCCTTGGTCTGTTTTGGGGATACAAGTGTAAACAAGTACTTATATGGACTAAATTGTTTAATAAGATAGGGTAGAGTCAAGAGATCCTTAGTAATTTTGGTGAATCAATTTGGAGAACTTCTAAAAATGTCAGTAAGAGCAAAAGAAGTGCTGAAGGAAACATGTTCATCGGCATGCGGAGTGCAGGAATACTGATGAAATCTGAATCAGTGCAGCAAAAATACAGTCTGGATTTTTCATCCTCTTGAGTCGGAATGATTGTGTGACGTTTCATGTAAACATGACGACAAGCCCAGAGAAGTAAATGAATTAAAATCAGGTCCAGCCGGGGTCTTAAACAACAGGAATCAAATTTCAAGCATCAATATGAGAGCCAAGAAAGACGCACTTTCCTTTCATCAGTGAAGTTAAGGCCCATCAAAATCAAGCAGCCAGTTGACATCCTAGCTCCGTGAGGCAAACAGGCTCCATGATCCAGACGAATGCAGCGATCGCAGTGTTGTCTCGTCCTCCGGAATCGGCAAGAATGTCAGCCACACTTCACATATGATCAAAGTAACTTTACATAGCCTGACGTACAGGTTCCTTTATTTAAAACCAGGAGTAACAAAAGGTGCTTCCGCAAGGCGCAACTAGGTCCAGCACGCTTCTTGAAAACAGAAAATGACAGGCACACTGAGCCTGTACCAGGCTGACTACCATACAGTTTACAGATCAACACATTAGTTGAAAACAAAACTGGCAATACGTGGCAGTAATTTCTGCACAACTTGCAAAATCAAGCGGTATACAAATTTTTTATTGCTATTATAATAGTTGTGTACGGGTGGTGCCAGGTCCTGTTTGGACTGCCCCAAAGTAAGGTGCAAAGGGCAAAGGGGTTGTATTTAGTCCCTTAATTAATCAGTGGTGTTTTGGGTGTAACATGAATTCAACCAATCAGTGTGCCCTCACCCACTCCTTTAAAAGCCAGGTGCACATGTGCCTGGTGCATCACTATTTACATGCTAGATTTGTAATTTGGAGAAGCCAGACGTTTTCTGCTAAGAGTAATGCAGTAAGAACAATAATTTCACTGCAGCAAATACTGTGGAACATTTAAACACCAAAACTAAAAACCACAGGAAACAGACCTAAACTTGAAACTGAAGTAACGCTGCTGCTCTTGCATAAATGTGCACAGCCTCTCTCTTAATGAGGGGTTAGCTAGCAGCTCTGCAGCTCTGCTCTGCTCTCTGCCATGTTCACATTTTAGAGAATGTAATTAACATTTTGGATTTGGGATAAGTATGGATTAAGTGCCTAAGAATACAACGCAACTCTCACCAACAGCTGATGGAATTTATTTGCAGGATTGCTCATTTGCTAAGGTAAATACAAGATCAGCATTTAGAGGGCTGTGAATAGAGTTTTAAGAACATCAAAGTGTGTTTAAGGGTTGCATTCACCAAAGGCAGACTGCATCATTTTTGCTCTGTGTCATTTTATCTTTCCCTTGTTTCCTGTGGCAACAGTGAACCAACCTTGTCCAGGGACCAAGGCTAATTAATTTGCCAACATATTTACTCTACTGTGATATATGATTCTATTAAAGACGTGCAAGACAGCTTCATATTAGTAACTTCTTAATCATAGTCATAAGATCTTCTTGAAAAGGTTGTAATCTTGTAAGGTGAATGGTAAGAAGAAGAAAAATTAAATCTGTGAAAGTAACCTGCAACATCTCCTCAGAGCAAAACGAGCTGAAAATATTACATTCCTGAATCAGTGCAAAAGCTCCTTAGATAATTTTGTGTTGGTCTCATAGAAATTTACTTTCAAGAGTCCACCTGGTCTCTTCTGAAACCATCTTCTGAGAGTCTGCTGCTGATTAGAAATTATGCCCAAGCTCCTTTAGGAACCCTCTGCTATCCAATTACCTCTCAAGTTTCAGTCCAGTGCATGCCGTACACACCCAGGAGAATGCCATTTCAAAATCTGTGGAATACTTCAACCAGTTTGCATGTAACTAAATGCTATTCTCCAGAGAAATTACTTTACTGGGGGTATATATTTTGATGTTTCATTTTTTAAAGTTTTACATTAAATAGAGGTTACTCAAGGGCTTACAGTAGCTCGCACTGCTGCCTCACAGCTAGACAGTTTCACTGGTGCGACTGTTATGAATTTTGAACCCTTTCTCTGTGGAGCTTGCATGTTTCCTCCCCCGTGTTTGTGTGTATTTCCTCCCACAGTGTGAGAACATACGACTCAGGTGAAGTGGATAAATTCTCCATAGGTGTGAAAGTAATTTTGCATCTTATGTATTAGCCTTGTCATAGCCTGGCAACCTGTCTGGGGTGCTGCCTGCCTTTCCATCTGCCAGGAATGACCCTGCGCAGGAATAAGAGGGTATCATAAATGGATGGCTGCACAGAATTGTGCATGGTCTGTTATGATGATGATATGAAAATAGCGCTCAAATGTGGAGAAATGTAACGTGTAACAGCCTGCCTTTTTGAGGGCAAGAGGGAGGGGTACGCCAGTCATCTTACTGAGATAATTTTGTTCACAGTGTGCAGCAGCAGTTAAAGTGACAGATGGTGTGTAGCTGTGTGTGTGGTTTGTTTAGGTGCGGTACAGTAATGTATGTGAAGGATGCAGATGAGAGCAATACCTTGACAGGTCAAAACACATACACAACCCCATTTCATTTGAGCTTTATTTAAAAAATATTTTATATATCACTGCCCTAATGCATTTATTACACTGTACAAATCTGCTCTGATTTTATGAAGCTGTAAAATCTAGAATGAATGAGGAATGCATGACTAAATGTGCAGTGAGGTAATCCTATCTTGTGACGGATTCATAAACATGGATACATTGTGGGTTGCTTTTAAAAACAAAAGCCTGTTTTAATATTGTTGCAGTGGAAGGATAACCTGGTCTTGTGTATGTATGGATACAATTGCTCTTATTGTACCTGAAAAGGAAGATTTAGGCAAAAGAGGTTCACACTCTTTACACATTTCATTTATTCTAATAACCTTGCGGTTTCCAATCAGTGCAAGTTCACATGTAAGTTTTTGAATAAATATTAGTAGCAGTTAAAGTCAACTGCAAAGTGAATGATTATACTGCTCATCCTTTCACTGACAAAATACTTGAAAATTGGCCCTATTTTTCTGAAAGTGCAAGTGTTATTTTCTGCAATTGTCCAGGCACAAACATTTGTGGGGTTTAAAGAAGCTGTTTGCAACATTCAGAAGATGTTTATGGTTCAGAGTCTGGGGCTGAATAGTCTGCACACATGTCTCAACATAGAGGTGGCAGAGCTAGAAGCAAACAATGCAAACTCAATTAACAGCGCTAACAATGGCAACAGTGCTGTCAGGGCTAGCATAGCTACCTGAGAGGAAACTGGAGGGTGGAGTGGGTGCTGCGCTTTTGTGATGCTATCAGCAGTAACACAACATATCATCACAGAATGGTACATATGATATCCCTACGTAAATGCTGATACAACAGCTAGTTTAACTTCCTATGAATTAGCGCCCCACAAACGATGTTGCATCATTAATGTAAAGTAATGTAACGTAATATTAAGGAGGCTAGGTTTAGGCAAGTAAAGTTACTGTGGTTAAGTTTAGGAAGAATAAACATGTTGAGGACATACCTTAAAGGGATAGTGCACCCAAAAATGAAAATTCAGCCATTATCTACTCACCCATATGCAGAGGGAGGCTCAGGTGAAGTTTTAGAGTCCTCACAACACGTAGCAACACAACTCCACCAAATGCAGGCTTACGGCGCCCCAGATTCAAACGTCCAAAAACACATAATTGAAACCACAAAATATCTCCATACTGCTCGTCCGTAGTGATCCAAGTGTCCTGAAGCCCCGACATAAAATGTTGCTTGGAAAAACGCCATTTGAACTCTGTTTTCGGACGTTTGAATCTGGGGTGTCCAGCCTCCATTAGGTGGAGTTGTGTTGCTACCCCCTCTCCCCTTGGATCTCCACAAGTGATGTAAGGACTCTAAAACTTCACCTGAGCCTCCATCGGCATATGGGTGAGTAGATAATGGCTGAATTTTCATTTTTGGGTGCACTATCCCTTTAAAACTAGTGGGGAAGGTCCAGTGTTTTGCAATGCATCCATCCACCACCCCGATCTGCCTCCTAACAGACTGCTTGGACCACTTCCTTGATTACTCCCCTCAGCACATTGGTCGCATGGTCGCAGCCTTCCAAAATATGTGGTGTATTCATGAGTTACTGGCTCATGATCACATGAGATATGCATGAATTTGGGTGCATTTCTTTTTGTAGAAAAACATTAAGTTTATAGAAACAGCCTGAGAAATTCTGTGCAGTGCAAAACGGAGGCGTTGAGCTAGCCAGTGGGACACACTCACGGAGACTCACATGCACTAACATGCATGTTTGACAAGCACAGCTACCACAGCAACCCACACAGAGGCTCTGATTACAACACACAGAGAAGTAGCATGACTTCATTCTCTGCTCAGGACGCTGTTCCTCCACTATATCTTTTCACAGCAAATAGTGGTTTGCTGCTATAAAAAGGTTCTGAATGTTGCTTACAGCTCCTGTAAACAAACCGAAATTTCTCTGTACCACCTGGTTAGCATAAGCTTTTCCACTCCATCCACCCTAGCACAGGTGGTTGTGTTTGGATCCGGAATATTAACAAGCAGGCGTAAGTGCTAAAAGATGAGCAGCTGACTGTCTCACAGTCTAAAACAGAGGGGCCTGAATGTGTGAGACTGATAGCATTTTCGCTAAAACTCTAGCATATGTAACATAATAGAGTTTTTGACAATAACTCTTGTTTAAAAAAGGGACTCATGCATATATCTCTTTTTGTCTGTTTATAAGTATATGAGCTTCATTCACCTTATACCAATTCTCGTGGCCTATCGATTGGAGGAAGGCCACTATTCTCCAGCAGTTCCGCATGGGGAAGTGTATTGACTGCAGGGGGCTGTTGTGTGTTGCAACATTAAGGAGAAAAGATGAGTGTGTCTGTCCCGTTATGATGGATGGCCATGGGCTGCGGAGGAGCTAATTGGCTCTTGATGAGGCTGGTGTTGCAGAGAGAAAGCGTACCAGCCTAGATTAGCACATTAGCAGGGTTAATCAATGAGGAAATTAAGGTGTGTTGTTTCCCCCTCACTGTTTCTCTTCTCTGTTTCCCCACACTTCTTTTTCTTCTCTGTCGCTATTCTGCTGCTCTCAAGTACTCATTTTGCCTGATGTCATCTAAACTAATCCTGCTTATGTAACACTCTGCATGCATGTTTAAAGTAAGGAGTTTCAAACTACTTTTTCTGAAAAAATAAATAAATAAATTGAAAAATGTAAGGCAGTGATATCTCTTTTTATGTAGGAACAAATAATGTTTTCTGTAATTTGGATTCCACTTGCCATGTAATTTCTTGCAAAAACATAAACATGCATTCATTTTCAGGACATGAAAGAGCTTCAGAGGCACAATAACTGGCATTTGGACACCCCATTCATTGCAGGTATGTGTTTTGCCTGTGCATATCAATTAGGGGTTGCCTCAAAGCAAAATGTTATCTATTTACCAGAAACTGATTTCAAAAGGAGCTTACTGTCTCCAGTAGCAAGACAATGTATCCAATAGCCAAGTAAAGATGGATGATAAGGGAGCTGTCACACTGATGATATTTTTTCCAGTTTCCCTATGTTTTTGCCACACAGATATTGGATCCCCAAAGGTTTGATGAAACTCCATGTTTCTCTTTGTCATGTCAGCCCAAATGGGCTGCACAGCTTGAAGGTTTGAGGATACCGGTGACATTTTGCCAAACATTTTCTTCACAACTCAAGAGTTTCTCCCTTAACCAGGCATGTACACAGGTACACAGTTATGCAGTTCCAATAAAGGTTAAAGGCCAGGAGTTGGCCTTTAAAGGTTTTACAAGGAGCAACTGTGCAACTGTAAAAACAGTATTGGATAAAGAACGCAAAATTCAGTGATAGTAAATACAAGCCAGAGAAGATGAGATACCATTAACAAGAGTAAGAACAAAGATGTTGTAAAAATGAATTGGTGCAGTAACAAAAACTGGATTCACGAAAGTATGAAATAACTCTCGAATGACTTTCATTGTCTCTCGATAGCAGTAAGAAATAGTCTCATCAGTAAAAGTGCAACACTAAGTCCCCACAGGAAGCATAACACAGCAATTAATCCAGTAAACATATACACTGACTCCACAAAAGTAGAGGTAAAGGAGTAAAATAACAGCAGTTAGCCAAACAGTGAGTTACCTAGAATGTTGCAGTATTGGCAACACATTAGCCTCAAGTAGCTAGTACAGTTGCTAGCCTGGTAAGTCAGTCAATCATAAAATAGGTATATGAAATGGAGCACCTACAGATAACGCTCAGTTGGGTTTCCAACCAAATGCAGTGCAAATTGAAATTTTTTCTGAGATAATCTGCAAAAGAAAATGCAACCTTGTGCGCTTTTCCTTCCACTACTTCAGTGCATTCATTGGGAGTTGGTTCATTCACAATTGAAATAACAGCTGTGTGTTCCTGGAAGAGTTCTGCTAACAGTCCTGTGTGCATACATGGTACATGGCCTCAAGTGGAGCCCGGTCTTACTCTGAAGTCGTCGAAATCCGGCGCTTTGGCAGTGACTTGCGGCGTTCTTTAACATTGACATGATATGCTGCCAGTTGAAGTTATAGTTAAATGGCGCCTGGCAACCTCAGGGGGAAACGCGATGGGACAAGGACGAAAGTTAAGGGGGTGAAAGTCCGAATGGTGGATGGGTTCAACAAACACCAACTATTGCCTAGAGAGCGGTGTTCATATTCCATAAGATTCTAAAGACAAACCCTGTTCTTTTGTTGCCTAAACCTAACCACGTTTTTGCTGCCTAAAACTAACCACATGTTTTTGTTGTTAAAGGGAAAAAAAGTCAATGTGCGGTGTTGTACCAACGCAGTGCGTTTATTTTTAAAGAGACTGTATGTAAATGTTAAATTTCCTGTGATAATGGAAGTGTATTTTGAAATAACAATGCATGTAACAGGCAGAACTTGACATGGTGTTCTTGTACGCCATATGTGGACGTGGAAAGTCCATGACCAAAACACCAGTATGTGACGAAGTTGGAGTGAGAATGTGTTGTCCAGTGCAGTGGCCCATGCAATGACAGTAGTCATTTATCCACTCAATCTGTTTCCGTTGCACTTAGGAGCTTTCACGCTCCGACAATACACCAACTTTTCCACCTCCTCCAAGCATAAAATCTTTTTTGCAATAATTCAAGACTTAAAATTTTTGACGTTTTTGTTCAGTTTTTTTAAGTGCAAATCGAGAATGCGCATAGAAACAGGTGGATGGAAAAGCACCTAATGTCTATTCAACTGCAACTGTGAGCGACTGTGCCAGTGGGGGTCGCCATTACCACCATTGTGTTAAACTGGAACCAACCACTGGCAGCAGAATAGTGTTATTCCCAGAAAATGCCTGGAGTCTTATTACAGGCACTTAACCCCATACCTGTTCACTTGTTGTAAGTCACTGAAACGACAGGCTCTTAACTCAGCACAGCGTCACACATTGAAAACATATTAATACCCAGATAATAAGGTTATTCAAAGGGTAATTTTAAATTTCAGAACAAAACAAAAATACTGTCTTTAATCATAGGGAGAGAATAAAGTGTGTGTCATTTCCTTGCATTTCACCATAGCTTCCACAGAGCAGAGGAGGAGTGAGATGAGCAGTGGCGCAGTATTCTAATTTAAACTCTGGCTGAACCCTGCATTTGAATTCTTTTGAAATCCTCTACAGCCCCGTCATGCAATTTTAAACACGTCTATACAATAGTTGCCGTCTTTCATGTCTATCAGCATATCCCCTTTTTTCCACCTATCGTAGCGTGTTTCAAAAATAGATTTTGCTGAATTTTTTTCATGCGGTTTCATCCTCCTTATTTTATGTTTTACTTTGTTTCATTTCTACATATTCACACAACGCCTTTTTGGATCACTGCCCCCACACTCTCTCACACCTGCACTCATTCCCCTTTTCTGTCTTGGTTCTTGTCCTCCCACATATGTGTCACTTAATGCATAGCACTCACTGTTTTCTTTCCACCCATGAAACTGCTCATCTTGCCAATCATCTAAATTGATTGGACTGAATCTCTTTTGGTGCGTTGTGTTGCTGTGCATTTGCAGTTACGTGTATTGTGTGATGTATGAGCAGTACGCCTGCCTGTGTGTCTTTGTGACTATGCAAGTAAAGTACTCTTTAAGCCCCATAAGATATGAGTTTTTGACATGCTTAACAGAAGCATCATGTCATCTTACATCGATCCCTGGCCTGTACTTTCTGAATTCGACCGATGACATAAAAGCAGTGATGTGTTTTGTAAACTCACAGAACAGATGCTGTCTTCTTTATGAAGAGGAGTAGATAAGCGTTTATTTGGAGGGTGAACCGTACTTTTGTTTATAGCCAAAAGGAGAGATTTTTTTATCAGCTTTTTATTGATTCTATGCCACAATTTAGATATGACTACTTTTGTTCAGAGGTACTGGGTGGTAAGAGGTCTGCAAATGACTGGGATACCCACAAAAAGAAGTAGTTCTTGCAAGGTACTACTCTGCCCGCTAATTGACATGGTTGTTGTAAGCATTCATGTGTGGAGTTGTTTCTATCTGCATTTCTACAGGTGCCACAGTTGGGTGTCAGATCTTTTCTTATGCGAATAAATGTATGTGTTGACAGGTCGAGTCAAGTCAGTTCACAGCTCTGACTCAGTGGGCGCACAATCTGTACAACATATGTACAGATTGCAACACACAGCACAACAAGACCATCACAGGAGGAAACAACAAACACAGATCAGACCTTAAAGATGGAATAACAGGCTCAAGTTTTGGAGCTGTGTTCAGGGTGAAAGCCAAACTGAATGTGCGGAGCATTTTACACCTTTAGTCATTGAAATCCCCTGGATAGGCAACAGGTTGTTTGAGGATGCTGAGAAAGATGCCAGTTTCAACATCTTACAGCTTCACTGAAGAGCTGGCACAAGCTGATACAGAATGTGTTTGTGATACTGTCAAAAAGTGTGGAATAAATTGGTTTTCCAACCTTGTGACTCAAACTGAAAAAAAAGTGTATGTTGATGGGTTAATTATATGAGGAGACATGCGTGGCAGACAGGCTTTGACAAAACCAGTGGGGAGGTGATCAAGCTGACAGGTGGTGGACTCATCTCTGTTTCTCTTCTCAGTTTCCCAAACACTTCTTTTTCTTCTATGTGACTATTCTGCCACCCACAAGTACTTATATTGCCTTCTCCCATCTACTCCTTATTTATCTGGATGTACATATGCAGCAGCAAATGGGAAGTCGTGCATTAGGAGTACTGTAGACTACAGTACAGTGTGCGAGTAATAGAGACAATCATCAATAATGATTACATGGTGACTGGTCTATTTAGCCCATGCTAAGGCAGCTTAATTTAACACATACATACATCTCATTAACACAATCCTTTCTCATTATTATCAGGATGTGCTGCTCAGTACTTAGTTCTGTTTTTACCCATCACTGATCATTTCTTTGTAACTGGACGTGGTGGAGCATTTATGATGAGGAGACTGATAACAGCAACAAGCATAAGCATATGACAACACAGCTGGTAATGACTGATATTAGGCCCGTTTCCACTGAAGAAGTTCCCGGTACTATTTGGGGGGCAGGAACTACTACAGGAACGTCCTCTTGCTCGGCTCTCT
>NC_065512.1:26628577-26878408 GCF_006386435.1 Epinephelus moara
TCTGTTCACGTCACATCCCGTATATCCAATCAGCACCAAGTAAACCCCAAGCCCCAGCCAGGAGTCTTTCGGGGCCGTTCTGAGTACCTACCCCGAGGCAGGGACTTGTTTAGCCCCTGTAAAAGTTCCGGAACTCTGTCCTTAGGGGGTGGTTCCTGCGGTGGAGACACGCACCAACGGCCCCGGCCCCGTAAAATTACCCCTTAGTTCCTGCGGTGGAAACGGGCCTATTAAGTCTGCACAGAGGGAACTTCCAGTGTCCTGTTCTCATAATTGTGGCCATTCTGACCATGGTTATTTCTACAACTGAGGTTATAGAGATTCAGGAAACGTGACCTTGGCAAAACTATGCAAGCAGTGCAGTCTTCCTACAGCTTTTTGACAAAAAAGTCAGTAATTCAGTAATAATAATACATTTTCAAAATTCCAAAAACTGTAGGTTACCCTCACTATGAAAAATACAAAAATAAATGTTGCTGTACCAGCATGCTACGAGTAGGACGTGGAAATTGCTGCCACTTCACTCCATTGCAACCCATTCTCATCCCCCGTTTACAAAACCAATGTTTTGTCAAACCATCATCTACTTGCTTTAACCAATGCATAGGGGAAAAAAATGCAGCGCTTACAATGTCGATGATTTGTCAGGCCCTTAAATCAAGAATGTTGTGATAATGGTGAGTATGTCATCACATAAAGGGTACTCCACTGATTTAGCATTGGACTCTTACAACGTTGCTGGACACACAGACTGTGTAAAAATGATGGATGTAGCTACTCTGACATCACCCACTGCTTTGTGGACTCATATTTTGAAGCCTCGAGTTTGGCATTTTGGGCGTCACAAACAAGGATTTTTGCAATGAGAAGTGACCGAAAGTGATCATATTTGGACAAGAGGGTGGAGCTGGAGAGGAATGACAGGTCGATCTGATTCATAGACTGTGGTGACACCTCGTAAACAGTCGGCCACTCAAAGCAATCACGCCCTAAAGGCTTGGGTAGGCAGAAATCTTGAAAAGGCAACAACAACAAAAAAAACTTGGGAGAATTTGAAAATACACCCTCCTGCTTCACCAGGAAGAGAGCAGGCAGCACCTTTGGAGATTGGCATTCAGTCACTAGCTGTGCCGGCTCAAATTAAGCTAAAGCAAATTCCCCAGCGTCAGATGTCACAGATGGCTGGTGGTCAGCGGCAGTGCCTGGTCTAACCTGTGTAACAGCAGCAACAGAAAGTCTGCTGTCACCATATGTTTCATTCATCCTGCCAATGAGTGAAATTGACAACAAGAAACATGGTTTGCCATCAACCTCTGCTTTCTAACAGCTAGTATCAGTCACAAGCCTTGTCAATAAGCCTCAAAGTGTGTTCCACAATGATTGACTGTAGAGTCAGCAAGGTGAGTGCAGCAACATGTACAGCTCTAAAAGACAAGTTCAAGGCCTTCCCTAATATAGATCAGTGGAAACACATTCAGAAAGATGTCTGTTATTTGCTGAGCTACCAGAATTGTGTTGGAGCTATAGACTGCAAACATGTCAGCATCTGTGAAACCAGCATCCAGTGGGAGTTCCTTATGAAGACGACAGTTTCATCCTGATGGGTGTGAGCAATGCCGGGACAGATTCACATGTGCACACGGGGCATATAGCCTTGACAGTGATCCGGGGGCGTACTCAAGAAGCCACTTTGGATCCGGGTTCTTATCCAGAGCAAGCTTGTCACATGTCACCTCCATCTTCTCGGCCTGTGAGAGTCCTGAACCCGCCTGTGTTTATGGCTGATGATGACTTTTCACCGAATGTTGACATGATGTGAGCATAGACAAATGAATAACCAGCTATACCTCAACATAAAAACATGATGAAATATCATTACATATAGACTCCCAATAGTCCGCACAATCTAAACCCAGTGAAATATTTAGTCCAGACACATTTTTACATATATTAATATCCACAAACCACCATTGCAACATTTCAGATGTTACTATACTCCACATATTATCCATAATTTCTCCCACTTGCATGTTAACAGTCAGCTGCTCAGATTTCATAGTGGAGGTGAACTCCTGACCTTTTTATTGACACCTCACTTGAGTCAATAGGAGCTTCCAATGTGGTTGCTATAGTCTTGATAGCCACAAAAAGGGCCTAAGTTGAAGGAAGGTGCATTCCTCATGTATCCAGGTCTTATAGCCGATCATTAGCCAGCAGTTTGTCTGATAGCTAATGGGTCTTGTGGTAAATGACAGAAGTTTTTAACCTGTTATTGTCATCATAGACTGTTATAAATTGGATAAATGATGAACTAATGGCTTCTATGTTGTCTTAAGGGGGAAAAACAGTCTTTCTTATCAACCTATCTTTTCTAGAAGTGTCTTTATGTATAGTAAGCTTCTAAATAGACAGTTCTGTTTGTGTTGATTAGTTTGTCTAACTCATATTTACACATTCATGTTTTACCATCTATTTTTTGAAAAGTGCCTGAGAAAACCATAGAAAAACATGTGAAATGTATTTTCACTGTGGCATTGTTATCTACGTTGAATTTGGACTATGTGAGGCTTCATGATATGGCCCCATTGTGTCTCCCAGCTACTACCTCTCAGTTGTAGTCACCTGCATTCTAACTGTTAGGGAAAAAACTTCAATGTTCCTTTCAAATGACACCATGCATGTACATGCACTAAAAACGGAACAAGAGTTTACTTTGGGTATGCCTCGGATAGGCATTTTAGGTTTATTGAGGTGAATTTTACAGGACCAGGAATCAATATAAAACCCTGTATGTCACTATACAGATGCCAAGGATTACCTTGAGATGCTGTGGGGTTTGCAAGTGTGTATTGTTATTGTGCTACCCTGGAATGAGAACATGTTGCCTTTTCACATACTTTATCGTATGTTGTACACTCTTTAAAGCTTTGTACAGGTAATAATGACTTGCATGTACTTATTTTCACACATTTCTCAAGAAAACACAACTTTAAAAGGAGTCAGGTAGAAGAAAAGGTAAATAAGCTATCCAAATCAATGTCCATTCCCAGATGCGGATCAATTAGTAAGATCAGGGAGGCCTTCATCATTCTTCAGAACAATGGAGGGGCCTTGGGGAGTCACCTGAGAATAAATGTGTAAGGTTTGACTGGGGCATTCCAAAGACTCACTCTTGGAGGAGAGCTGGGAAAAATTAGAGGTCAAGACTCCTCTGAGACACTTGTCATGTACTTTTGTTTCCATTGGGAAAGTCGAGAAGGGAGAGGAACATGTTGCCATAGGGCTTGGCAATGTGGCCAAAAATGTCACAATGAAAAGTTTCATGAGTCCACATAATTATTACAACAAATGTGAACTTGTTTTATTTTTTTTAAGTTGAAAGACTGATTTATTTCTCCTGAGGGAAAGTTGAAGAAACCATGTGGTTAATTGTAGTTTAAACTATTATTTATTGTCAGAGCAGGACAGACATTTGCCAAACAGTAGGACATTCCTCAAAATAAGGTAAACAATAAAACAATACACTGACAAAGAAATTTTATTTCTGGTCAGGAGCATGTCAAACTCTTTGAATAGATGGTTTAAAATATTTTGTGAGGGTTGTGAGGGACCTGTTATATTTCTATCGAGAGAAATTACATCCAGATAAATGTTGTTATTACTTATCGCCCAGCCCTAAGTTGCCATACTGAAAATGTGCATGTTGCGGGTGGGTGTTGGGTGTTGCAATGTGGTATGGGCAATTTGTTTGTTGAATTTGAAAAAACATTAACTCAAGGTTCAATCACTCGCTTCTTCTGGATTTTCTGATCATATCACACAGTCTTTGTCTGCACTCTGAGTTTGCTCACTTGCCATGGAAATGTCAAATGATTCTGAACACCTCCAGGATTTTTCATCACTGTAAACTTAGAGATCATCCACTTTTGATCTCCTTTTTTTAAATAAATGCGACCATAGCTGCTCTAGGATTCCATTTGAAACACCACTTCAAAATTTATTTTATTTAAATAAGTGGTAAACATAAAATGGAAGCCTTCCAAAACCAATGTGTGATTGAAAGGAAAGCAGGAAGCAAACTTTACAGATTATAGCTTGTCTTTCTAAAAACCTTGTCGCTGGTGGACTGGCTGTCTACCTGCTGACAGCCAGCACCCATTGTGATTGGCTTCTGCTGTCCTGACTTCCTGTCAGGTTGACCTGCGTGTGAACCAGCTGCTTTGCATTTGCATAATACCAAGATGACAGCTCATCAGCACACTAGGTTCACAGGCTCCCTATTTCCCTCTCTCACACAACCAGTCCTGCTCTCTGTCTCCCTGCCAACCTCTCCTTTTCCCAGACACTATATATCAGTAAGGTAGTCTAATGACTGGAATGATGGCCCTGTAAGTGAAATATCTTTTTTTTTTGTCCTTCATTGGGTGGTCTTAGTTGTGTTAAGGTTTTGCATTCGGAGGTTTTGGGATTAGTTAAATTTGCATCATATTATGAAATTACTTTGTCAGGTCTGTTGACTGTTTGGGTCACTTGGAGTTAACAACCCCTTGTTGACTCAGAGACCATTTATAGTACATGTTTATGCAACACCCTGAAAAGGGGAGAAATCAATAAAGATGCTGGAGACGATGCTCCTCTCTGGCAGCTTCACTGAGAATTAATTATTTCAGAATTATTTACATAAGTACAAACGTTTTTTTTAATATAAATCATTCAAACAATGTTATGCATCTTCTTTTCATTTCAAGGTTGCCTTTCCAATCTAATTAACTTATTTTCTTCCACAGCTAAGTAAACATGTGAGAGTATTGTCTTTTCTCATTTTCTTTCTTAAACAGATAAAATCAAATATGACAGGTAAGTATTTTATGAAAATGATCATTAATAAAAAAACATAAACTTAAATGACCAAAATTCAGTGTATTGGAAATAAACAAAAAATATCATGTAGACATTATTAGGCATTTGGCTTTTCTATTTATCATATTCCTTGTTCTTGTCACAAACAGTCACTTTAGAAATGAACACATCAGTGCATTAGTAATAAATAACACACATGAATATTAGCAAACTCACACACTGAATGAGTGTCTCACTGAGTTAAACACAATCACAGTGCACACACTATGTGTTCCTATGCTGACCACATGCCACTCCTTGCTGGTGCAACACTGACCACTGAGGAGAGGAGTTTAGCTAGCTGCTTACTCTACACCAATTAGCAATCTAACAATTAAATGAATGCCTCCGGAACACTCAACATTCAATAGGCATGTTACCAAAACCACAAACTGAACAATTTAGCAAACATATTACAAATTTTAAGAGCATAAATTCTCATTTTGTACCTGAAAAGGGAAAAAAAAAAAACAATAAAGATGCTCGGACATGAAGCTCTCTCTCTGGCAGCTTCATTGAGAGTGCTCCCCCATCAGGTTTAGAAAAAAATACATTATGGTTTGGCCTATAATAAATATGTTTGTAACTAACATAATGTAATGTGACAGGGTCCATGTCATTGGTCCAACAGCCCATTGGTCCGACGTCCCATTAGTCTGACGTCCCGTTGTTCCGATATGTGATTATACTAGGCTATACTGTATTTGTGTACCATAGAGGATCAGCAACGCAACAAAAGTAGGCTACTGGTCGAGATACAAGTGTCATAGAGAGGAGAGAATGAAACACCATAACCTCCTGTTATTAACTCTGGGGTCCGGGTTGTGTGGGGAGCTCTCCGCGGTGCTGAACGGCTCCCGGCGGGCGTATTTCTGCCTTGATGGTGCGCCGCGACCGGCTCTGGGTCAGCTGGGAAAGGCTTGAGGCGAAGCAGGCTCACGGCTTATGTGTTTGCCACTTTCTTTTTCATTTTAACCCACACCATGATCTTTTCCTAACCCTAACCCTGACCCTGACCCTAACCAAGTGGTTTTTGTGCCTAAACCTAACCAGACCTTAACCACAGGGCATCATGATGATTTCGGAACAAAGGGACTTCGGAACAATGGGTTTAATATGGTCGGAACAATGGGATGTCGGACCAATGGGTTGACCCAACGTGACATGTGTCATAAACGTGACAAACGTAACATGCATCACATGACAAATGTCACCTTGTTAAAATAACTTAACATGACTTTTCGTTTACCACAGTACACAAACCCTGGTCTCATGGCTAAAAGTACTGTGTTTGTTTGACCCATCCACCACCCTAACTGCGTACATGGATTTTCTCGGTCTTTATACTAACATTTCATCACCTGACTTCCTCTGTTGCCGCATGCTAATAAAACACAGACATATAATGGACTGATAACAACATTCTGCACCTACTAGTGAGTGTAGCAGGACCCTTTTAACCACATATATGAGACTGACAACCACCAATAACATCCATTTAGTCGAGTGATAACGTTTAAAGTTGTTGGCAAAACTAGTCCTACATTAACAAACGATACATGAACAGTATTTCAGCAAGTTTATCTTAGACATTAAACTGCGAGGACAGACTGCTAATTTTTTATAACATGTCTAGACATTATCATTTAGTCATTGATTTGTCAAAAATCTATTTGACAGAATAGCAACAATACAAGTTTAAACAATATGCAGTTGTTGATACAGGTCATTAAATGACTTGTGCTTCCCTCATTATGTTTTTCATCATCATAGCTTCACTAAACAGTGCGTTTTTTGTTCTGAATTCAGTTGTAGTATATGTGCATTATCTTGACTTGAAATGTTGCCATATTAGAATAATTAAGTAGTTTTAATCACCAGAGACCAGTAGATTTTAACTCAGCTAATTTATCTCCTTGTCAGGGATGGGTAGCAAGTGCTGGAATGAGTACACTTGATGTTCATCATGTAGATCTATACTTTCTGAGTCAGTACTCTACTTTTTACTTTGCCAGGTTTGCCATTTATACCTTTGTTACAACGTGTCTGCTCAAAATGCCGGGGCTTGAGTGCTGGGAGGGACAGCACATGAGGAGCACCTCTACTGCAGATGCCAAGTTGTCAGCTGCCTGGAAGACAAAGAGGCACCACCTGTCTTTTGACCATGATGCGATGATGATGGAGCAAAACCCAGAACAAGAGACAGCCTACAGCGACAATCCCTGACCACATCTGGCAACACTTGAAAAAGTGCTTGCTCTGCCTCCCGAAAAACACTGAGATCTCCACTTTTAAAAACTCCTCTTCCAATGCACTTAAGCAAATTGAAGTTGCACATACTGTAGGTTTAAATGTCATTAGCTAGATACTGTGAGCTTCAGTGTTTTGATGCTGTTTCATTTATTGAAGCATTTAATTTCTCCACTGTGGGACAAATAGAGAAAGAGGTAAAAGGGGTGAGTAAGAGAGAGTTAGATGATTGAAAGAGTGTGGGAGATTGTTCATTACTCATGTGTAGACTATCCTTATTTGTTTGACCTGCTGAACTTCATAATGAAAATAACAATACCTTACTTACTTTTACTGGAGTGAGTTTCTAAAATGCTAATTTTCACTTTAACTTGAGTCTTTTTTATGGGAGTGACTGTATTTATTCATTTATTTTTCGTATAGCTTTTCAGTACTTTACCCACCATTTCTACTTGCTGGTTAAAACTTTTTTTTTTCATATGAATCTATTTTCTGTAAATGAGCATTCATGGTCAGCAGACCTAAAGTAACCTGGATAAATAAGGGTTGTAAAATGAGTGATGCAGCAGTAATGTAACGGTTACAGAGGCAGGCTTGTGTGGGCTTGATGGCAGGATCGATCTCTAGATGGGCTCAGAAGTGAAAGACTGCTCTGCGGCTAATAGATCACACTTTGGTCTTACTGGGCAGCTTCCAGGTGTGAATGTTTGTGACTGTGTGTGCAGATAGGGGTCTTCAAAGCAAAGGGCACTGGTGCTCAGAAAATCTACCCAGGTAAAAATGAAGGTCAAATTGCATGCTTCAGTGCATAGTTATCTACCATTAAGATTTAGTGCTGTCAGATTTGTATTTATTTTTTACACAATATTTTTTTACTCACCAATAAGATAATGCTGCTTGTGTAATATCACTCAGTAGGTATGTAAGTAGTAAGTGTGTTACAATAATAAGTTGACCAGTGGGACAATTCCCCAAACTAATTCCAAACCCTCTCCTTTTCCCGTACTCTGTGCCTGTCTCTTTTCCTCTCGTCCCTCTCTTCGTCTCATCCCTCCCATGTCTGATAGGTTTTACCATCTCCTGAGACTCCAAATTGATTGACAGGTGGGAATTAGCCATGTGTAAACACTTCACGCATCCATTTGCATCCCATCATCCCTGGCATCACCGATCTCAAACACCCTCCACCCCCACTGGTCCTTTGCACATTGCCGTTTCTGCTGTTTCTTGCAGTTTCACTGTTGGTAGGAGAGAGAGAGTCACGGAGGGATGGAAAGAGACATGGAGAGACAGAGAGAGAGAGAGTTTGGGCTGTTGTGGGTCCTGTAGAGGAGGTAATAGAAAGTCTCGGAGAAGCTGCTTTGACAGTTTTGAGCTTCAGAACTCTGAAACTGGAAGAAGCTAATACACTTAAAGTTAAAAATAATAACAATGGCGCATAGAAACTTCTTGACTCCAAACAGAAATGGGTTTAAGTGCTGCCTCTCAGCTTTAGGGTGTTTGAGAACGTTCACTTAACTAGGTAGAGAAATCTCTGCATTTATTTTAAGTATTTTTTACCCCTAGCGAATGTTTGTGAGTAATTCACTATTATCCTCATGTTATTTGCCGCTACTGTTTTGATTGGTTATTTGAGTCACATGACACGGTCAGGTGATCATTTAGGGACTTCATTATGGAAATGCCTCAGTTGTGACATGGCCAGCCTACAGCTACAGCTACCTTATGTTTTCTTTCTTCTGTTGTGTCTTAGAAACCCCCACTTTTTTCAGAAACCTTTTGATGAGAATGACGACAACAGTAAAAGGAGGTCAACTTTACTCCAACCTCCGATTTTGTCTTCACGAATGTTAGCTGTCTGCTGATTTGTGTACATTCACACGCACTGAGGACAGAATACAAACACTAACCATCACAGAAGCCTACAAATGTCTTGGCGTATTCCTTGACTCACATCTCACTTATCGACACCAGAACCTAACAAAGACGTTCAACTAGAAATTGCATGTCTGTAACAAGATTAGACCATATCTCACCCCCACTGCTTCACACACATATCTACATGCAATCATTTTCTCAGCAATATCCCACTGTCTCCCAATTTGGTCCCTAACCACAAAGGAAACCATTGAACCAACAGCAAGACTATACAACAGAGCTTACAAGATCCATGGTAACCTCTCCCTTTGGACTCATCACTGCATCACATTCTCACACTCAAAAGTCCTTACTTTTGAAAACTGCACAAGTAATCTAGCCATTAAATTCTATTTTCAGATCCTAAACAACAACTCCAATCCTACACTTACTGTTCTACTTCCAAGTCACAACACAACACTAGATCAGTTTCGCATGCACATATTACTGGACCACATTAGAAAAACACTTATGGTCAGAGATCATTTTGTCACACATACACTAAAATGTGGAATGAGATCCCATACTGCATTAGAGCAAAAATCTCTATTACACATTTCAAACACGCATATAAACACTATCTAATGGAAGGACATACCTGCAACCACTGATTTAAATCCCATATTTCATTTTACTTACTCCACTTAAGTCTCTTCGTTGTCTTTATAGTTGCCAATCTTTTTGTTGTTTTACCTCTGTTGATTGTTTCTGTTTTTATTCTGTACTAGTCCATACCCATTGAGTACAGCATACCATACCATGACTTAGCCAAAAATTAGAAAGAAACAACCACATTCGGCCACAGGGGGAGCCATTTTAGCCATTTTTAAGCATTTTTCTGTTGTTATAGCACCACCCAGTTGCCAATGAGAGTTAAATTTCTCCAGTCACCTTGAGGCGTCCTGTTCTACATATCTACCAAGTTTAGTAAAAATCGATATGGCGGTTAGGCCNAACTTCCTAGGAAGAGATCGATTTTAAGTGTTTTTCAAAAAATTCATAATGGCAGAAAATCTGTATTACCGGAAGTTATGGGTTCTTGAAGCAAATGTGTTCCTCATGAGGAGAGGCATCTCTGTGCAAAGTTTCATGTCTCTACAACATGCGGGGCATGAGATATGCCCATTCAAAGTTTGTAATTTCAATCAGTTGCTATAGCGCCCCTCTTTGGCCAATTGATGTAATATTGCTTCATTCGCATCCTCCCATGACCCTCTACCACTGTGCCAAATTTCACATGGATTGACCAAGTCAGTGAGGAGAAAAACGAGGAACAGACACACCCACAGACACACAGACAGAGTTTTCGTCATTATATAGTAAGATAAGATAGTAAGATTGTAATTTGTTTTGTTGCATAACTGGAACCTCATGTAAACCAGTTTTTAACAGTCAGGCCAGTTTTGACTGTAACACACAATGTTACTCTTAATTCCTTTCCTTTATAAATAAATGAAATGAAATGAAATGAAATGAAATGAAAATGAATGTACAGGCGGCAGAAATATAAATGTATTAAAAAAGATAATAAAACTGCAGCACAGACAATCAAATTGACAACATTATGCATAGACTGTAATTATGCTACATATGAAGAGCATGGATCCGGGAGGATGTAAAGCAGCTTCCAGGTGTCGCCAAACACTCGTCTCAGTCACTTGACCTCCTCTCCAACCTGGAAAGAGGAGAGGCAACACAAACACACAAGTAGCCAAACTGAAGCACATCATTCACACAGATAGGAGAATTAAACAAGCATACAGAGGAAGAGAGATGGAGATACAAGAGGGGAGACTAAACCTCCTGAAGGATGGAAATTCAGATCCAACACGTGGAATGAAGTACTGACAGCCAGCAGAGAGACAGAAGGTCCCAGGACGGCCAGTGGTGCAACACAGAGATGCCTGGGTTGAAAGACAAAGAGAAAAGTCTACAGCTGTGGGACACAAATAGACAGAGGGTTATTTAGATTCAGCTTCATAAAGTTAACATTACTCTCAATGGCAAGACAAACAAAGCTAAAACTACTTGGCTTAAATGATGTATTGAGGCGAAGGCTGACCTGCCAGCTGGATAATGAAAGAGCATTGCGCCGCATGTCTATGTAACTATTCTTCAGAAGTCTTCAAAATTGAATCTCAACAATTGTGCTTTTGACACATTCTAGTGTTGCAGACAGGGATTCTATCCATCTATTTCTATTTTGTCCCTCGCCAGGAGAGGCGATCATGCTGGTTGAATCCAGGCAATAGTGCTATTGATCTGCAGTCATTTTACTTACCAAGTTCAAAGTTATTGATTACCCCTCAGAAGGTTGTCCACTCAACAAGGGGAAACTCTGAATCCTGGAGGCAAAAATACAGTGAGACAACATAAGAAAACATCCACAAGGTCGAACACAACACACTATTATTATCAAACACTTCCATTCCCAATATAGAAGCGTTAATAGGTCAGTTTTCTTTGAACAGGGGAACAATGCTCTGATCAACAATAGGCATCTCTCTGCTACACATGTGCAGTCATCTCCAGGTGCATACCAGCCCGTTGTCATCTCAAGGGCATAAAATACTGATGCTTTGTCATATTGACGCCAAAAGTGCCCTTTAGCATCTTTATAAGACACACTGGACTTTCAACTAACTCCAGTGTAAACCCATCCATGGCGATACTGAGAGCAACTGATGTGGTACAAAGAGTAAAAAAGTCCAATTGAGGTGGGATGGAGAGGAGGTGGATGGGTCAAACAATACTGGACTTTCACCCAGGAGACCATAGTTTGCGTCACGTTTGAAACCAAATGTCAACATTGTTTTAACTTAACACTTCGTTACCATTTCACAACATTAACTACATGTTACAATGAGTTTCAGCTGTGTCACATAGATGCACAAAAAGTTGCCCTGTGTGTCGCAAGGAGGAAGAGTGTAGGTATTTGACAACCTTATACATTTGTCTTACTTTTTTAAACTTTTTTTTGTTTTTGTTGTTTGTTTATTTTTTTATCTAGCTACAGTACGTACGCTACAATGTCATGTGCTCAATTCTGGTGTTTTAAGAGGCTGTAGTCATGCATGTGATAAGTACAGAGAGGCCAGAGTTTTATAGCACCATTATCCTCACTCTGATAATATGAACAAGCCATTACTCTCACCAGCCCTGACATTAATGCCTACATGAGCAATAATTAACTCAGACACTAAATCAGATGCATGAGCAGCTCTGCAGAAACGCATACACACATATACATACACTAGTTGTGTGATTTTGTGTACGTTAATTTAATTATTTTTTTTACCCGTCTTACAGCATGTGAGTGTAAACTGTACATACACATAATTTAAAAAATAAAAAAAGCTTATATTATTTCATTTAATTAATGACACTGAAATTAGATCATTTTTGTGCCCTATTATTTTGTCAGCCCTTATCATCAATGCTTACCCATGCAAAAGGCAATAAACTGTTATTGAAATGAGTAGGGAATGTGCAGAGATAAATGTAAAGTGATGCCTGAGCCATCCCATTAAGCTTCAGGGTGCCCAAATTATATGCACAAATTAGTGCCTTAGCCTTAGCATGAATGAACTTGCACATTGAGTATTTCTCATAAACAAGTGAAAATTAAAATATCCACTTGAGTGAGTTTGTGGCTGTACAAGCACTGGTGTCTTGTTTTGTCTTGTATTGCACCATGATAAGGCTGTTCTTATCATGGTGCAATACAGCCTTATGTATAAATCAAGCCATGGCACACAAGCTGCACTCACATTCTTTCTCTGATACACGAGCATGCCTGCGTTCCCTTGTCGGGAGACTGTTTCAGCTGCCAGTGTGCTGTGAGTTTGAGCACGTCCTAATGACTGACAAGCAAGCGGCAGCTCATGCAAATCAGGCAGTGGTACCAGAGTTGAACCCCTGCATCTGTCTTGCTGAATTCACATCTGCACTGCTCACAGTGCCAATTACAACAGCCCGTCTGTGTGCATATGTGTGTACAGTTGTATATAAGTGCACTGAAGTTTGGGTACATCTGTACTATTGCCATTAATTATAGCTAATTATGAGCAAAAACTCAAACACTTATAAAATATGTGTTGTTTTATGCAGTGAGAACGCGTGTTTGTATTGTCAGCTCAGGAACCATCAAAATCAGTATGTGGCATATGTAAGAATAATGTAGGGGAACAAAAGAAGATATGTCACAGTAATCTGACAGTTGTGGGTTTATTAGGGTTTTTCCACTGGGGGTGGGTGTACGGGGGCGGTGGGGGTTGGCGCATCGAGCCATGCTGTGAACAGCCGTGACAGCGCAAGTGTTTTTCCACAGCACCGCAAGGTAAAGCTGTTGTTCAGTTTGCATCAGCAGTAAGTTATCACAGCTCCGATACAGTTGTAAGCGATCAGATCATCACAGTAAAATAAGGCTGGTATGTGAGAATACAGACAGGTACATAGGAGGGAAACTAAACTCCAAACCACAGGGATTCAGGTAGAAGCTACAAAAGTACTGAGAGCTTAACAGAGACAGAATTAAAGAACAAACTTTCTCTCTAGTACTGCTAAGTGGCTGTACAAACAGGGAGGAGACTATCACGGGTTGGACATGGTCAACCCTGATACATACAGGTACAAACCAGCAGACTAAGTGTTGGCATTGTATGTTTTTGCAAAGCATGGATATGTTCAGTGGCAGATTTTCCTATAGGCAACATAGGCAGCCACCTAAACACCACCCTGAGTCGGGGAAGAGGGGGTATTTCAATGTTCATAAACTTGGACATCAGGGAAATGGTGAAGTTCATTGCATGTGGAAAGCATTAGAGTAAGAGAAAATGAAAAAGCAAAAGCTCTTCTCATTAGCTCTTCCTTCTCATTAGCTCTTCCTTCTCATTAGCTCTTCCTTTTGTTAGTAATGAATACAATACATATAAAGATCCTTATAATAACAATAAAAATAGTATATATATTTTCTTATAAGGTGCCTTATGTGCTAGAATGGAAAGAAGAAGAAGAAAAAGATCCCCAAAGGGAAATTCAATTTTTTCACTCTGTTGTCATATACACAGGCCAGAAACACACACACATGCACAAACAGGACTTATACATGCATTAAACGGAGAGATGTGGGGGGTGCCTATGTACAGCTGCCCTGAGCAGTTGGGGGTTCAGTGCCTTACTCAAGGGCACGTCGACAGTGCCCAGGAGGCAAACCAGCACCTCTCCAGCTGCCAGTACACACTCCATATTTGGTCGAGACAGGGACTCGAACTGGCGACCCATCCTAAGTCCCTCTAGCCTGAGCCTGCTGCTCCACTAGGTCCAATGTTATTTTGTGACAACACTGTGGTTTAAATGCGGTCACAGTGTTTTTGTTTTTTTAGGCACAAAAAAAAAAAAAAAAGGAAACACTTGGGTATGGTTCGGAAAAGATGATGTTTCGCTCAAAATACCCAATTGGTGGTCCCATTCAGGATTATTCAATTTTAGTAAACATGTTTTACTTCAAACTTTGTCTCAACTGTTTGACATTTCTAGATCTTTTCACTACCACACAACCATCGGTGGAAATGTGTCTACATAGCCTTAAAAGTACCCAGTTGTTGATGCTCCAAACACCGCTAGAAATATACTGATGTGTCGTTCAAAGAACATGACCTTTTCCCAACTGTCGCACACAGTGACACCATCCCCTCCTCCTCCTCCTAATGAGAAACTCTGTTCAAATACATGAAATATGAACTACATCACTTTAGCAACCCCTATATGATATGTATAAAACACATGAATCTAAGATATCCATGGTTTGCAGAAATGTACAATCAGGTAACACGGCAGTCGCACACAAACATTATACACACATACATGTGATGTATACATTGGCAATATCTTGAGCAATGCACACTATCTTTACCTTGTTAAAGTGGTGCACAGTATCTCTCTGAATGTGACACAAACACGCACAACCACACACAGGCAGATGTCAACGCAGACACAGCTTTCACTCAGTAATGATCCAATTAGCAACAGACTGGAAAAAAGGAAGTCACAGTACCTCCTTCTCTCAGCAGCTACAGAATGTCCAGATGCCGTGAGGTTTATTGACATAAATTAATTACTAATATATCAACATAAATGCAATCCGGTGTGTAATGCAGTCGCTGTTTTAGCCCCCAAACTGTGAAATACTCCTTTTCTTTTACATAATAGCCCTTTTAAGATAGGAATTGTGCAAATTTGCAGGAAAGCCCAATCAGTCTTTTTTCAGCATTGTCAGTATAAAAACAAAATCAGGGAGTGCGGCAGAATTCCGCCTACCTAATTTAGTTTATACAGATTGCGCCTTCTTCGGGGCAATGGGGGGCGTGAGTAAGTAACAAAACGTGTCGCTCAGCGTGTGACATAAACAGTAACATGGGAGGGAAGCCGCGGCTGGTCAGTCCTTCGGCGATTCTCTCGTAAGTTGGCTCGTTCTTCACCGTCCCTGTCATCTGACAGTTAATGGCCTCTTCGTTTGCGAGGACAAGGAGGGCGCGCAATTCCTTGTCTCCCCAGTTGCTCATCTTTACTGTAGTGTCTGTCAGGTTTGCGTTTCCCTCTTGATACTAGCTGCTCGCTAATTCCTGCTATCAGCTGTGTCCTGTTTATCCACCGCCTGTGGCTCGCATGTGCAGCCTCATCAACAGCTCCTCCCACAAGTCTTCAACAGCCCCTCCCATTGCAGAAGGCCGCCTCAGTCTTTTTAAACTAAAAGGGTTCCACCAATATGTCTACCCTACGAGGTGGAAAATTGGGCACCTCGGATCAACTCAATCCAGCTCTGTGTGTCTAAACGCTCGCAGCTTGCCGGCAAAACGGCCCAACATTCACGGAAAATCTGGCAGTGTAAAAGGGGCTAATGAGTGCCCCTACTATTGACACTTAAAATCCTGCTCCAAGAATTATTTTCGCCTGTGGGCTACATGATTACCTTCACTGTTGTAGTGTGCATATTTGTTTTGCAGCTTGCCTTTTAGGGCCTTTTAGAAATGTTGAACAGGTACTTTGGTTGGATAGACTTCCACCAGCTTCAGTGACACACTTGTTTGGTTTGATCCCAATGCTTCATCATTGTAATTTGAGTTATGGACAAAGATTGCTACTCTACAACTATATTATTTCTGCTATATGACTTTATTTCTGAACTTCAGAAATGCTTAAATGACATAAATGGCATAAACTAATATCTTCAACAAAAAAGCAATCACGCTGATTGCTTAAAAAAAGATCTAATTTTAATTACTAGCTATCCCTTTTACTTGCACTCCTGACGAAACTGATACAACATGATGGCAACCCAGATGGGACAGCGATAGTCACAACTTGATACTTTTCAAGCACCGAAAACCTTTCTCGTGTTGTAACTAAGATAATGAAATGAAAGTTTCCAGGGTGTTAAATTTTCACATCATCGGCAGAAGCTCATATATTTTGATAGACGTCACAGTTTACTTAAGTTTTCAATGTTTGAATTTGCCAGCCTGTGCATGTGTGCACACTCACTGTAATCACTGAATGAATTTTCTCACATTCCAGCACAACTCAACATGCCAGACATCACCCCAGCTGTACTTATGTGCCACTTAATGAAAATAGCTCTCTGCTCTAACAACTGTAAAGCCCAGGAAGCTGTGGCTTTAGCCGGATGATTGCAGCGAGCAAGTAGCCCTCTCATCTGTCCTCGGCAATCTGAAGGTGCGATCTTATTCTCAACAGATGGCACACAACACCAAGACTGACTGAATACCAATTTAGCTCCCCCATCTGTTTTCTCCTGCTTACTTTTGATAACAGACACTCAACAGAGAGTCGAAGTGTTCCTTTATCTTCGCATCCCTTTCTGTTACTTCCAGGCGTGTTAAGAGTGATTTCGGCATGCTCTCTGGCTGTTTTGTTATGTCGCCTTGGCTATACTTGTTTCCTGCTTGAATGTGGAAGTCATTCATAAAAAATGTTCACACCATATTGCGTCCTTATTGTTGTAATCTTTATAGCCCAAATAGGCTTTCAAGAGGAGATGCGGGGCTTGTTTGATATTTTGTGCTGATATGAAAATGATATCCGAGTGTAACTGGCTGATGTTCAATTTTTAATAAAAAGCTAAAATCATCTCTTGGTTAAAATTCAGCTTTGCACATATATGTCCTGGAGATGGAGGGACAAAAATTCAAGGTAAGGTCAAGAATAATGAGAATATAAGAGCAACAAAGAGGGAGGGGGTTGGGATTCAACCCTCAGAGGTGTTGTCGCCTTTCCTCCCTCCGTCCCAGTCTTTTACAGATCCGTTCATCTTACTCACATTATCCAAATCATCATCATTTTATTGCTAGCATCCACCGCATCTCTTTAATGTGCATAACAATGACTTAATGCAGTTTAATGGTGAGGGTAGTATGGAAGTAGGGTCATGGGAGTAATATTGTGTGTACTGGCTAACAGTGAAGCCACAAGCTGGGTCAGAAGGCAAAGAAACGATGCCTCGGAGGCTATTTGTTATGAGAGGCACACCTCTACTCATACAGTAAATAGGCAGGACACTGTACAGACACATGAAGCAGCTGGGCAAATAAAAATAAGACATAATATGGAATACATTTGCATTAAAAAGATCTTTATGCGACATGAGCATGCACACCCAAAACACACCTACACAATTCACTCATACAAACACATGCACATAAGTGAACCCATTCGAGGAGTGTCCCCACTGAGTGTTAATGAGGGGTCACAAACCCTGAAAAGCCTCCGTCTTCCAGAGTCCAGGGTCAGCAGGGCCACAGTCTTAAACCCATGAATTAAACATCAGTCTATCTGTCTGGCAGGTATAAATATTTCTCTTCTATTCTGACTGGACGAGTGTGACACTAGGCCAAAGCCCTTCCACAGAGTCCCCGACACAGTTTGACATAGGGGAGGAAGATGATGATTGTCGGCGTAATGGGATACAGGGTGAAGCGCAGTTGTAGAGTAGGTTTCATATTAGGCCCGTGAAATGATGTCCTACTGCAGAGGAGGGATAGAGGGAGGAGTGTGTGTGTGTGTGTGTGTGCGTGTGTGTATGTGTGTGTAGAGGTTGTTGTTGCTCTGAACAAAACTCATGACTGCTTGTCAGCATTACACTCTCGTACTGGTGTTGTTATGCTGAGTTATGCTGCGCCGAGATGAGGCATCATGCTTCAACTTCATGAACTTCCGAACTCATATGGTTGGTGCTCATATAAGCCTTTTATATTAAACCCATTGGCAGCCATGTCAGTCTTTTACTTCCCTGAAGAATATGCTTTTTTTAGAGGCTTCCTTTTGCGTCTGCCGCACAATATGTCAGTGGAGTGTGGAATAATCTATACAATGCTGTAATACCAGACAGACAGAGAAGTCAATAAAAAAAGGGGGAAAACTTGTGATGCAGAAGTTGTTGAAATGATGCAATGACATCACAAATGGAAAAGAAATATAAGCCTGGGAGCTTGAAGTCACTGCACATCACGGAGTGAAAATCTAAGATAGATGGGCTACCTTATGTAGTACACTGTATATTTAGAGTTGTAGTGACCATTTTCAATCCTTTATTGCTCTGCATTTGGTCATTTTGTTCCCAGGGGCTGGGTGTACTCAGGTGAGAGTTCTATGAGAATCGATGCACCAAGCACTGGACCTGATGGAACTGACAACATTAACAACTTACAACTCCTGAATGCCAGCAGCAGGTAGAAAAATCCATGTTGGCCCATTGGAAACAAGACAACACAAATGACTGTTTTATTCTGGTTACTAAAATATTACTTGATTATCAGTTTTAATATTGTAGACCCTATAAAGTATCAGTCTGGATGTCATCCATGATGACATTCCACACTAATTACAAAGAGGTAACTGTTTGAAACATGCCACTGAAACCTACTGAAATGCTAAGAGAATAGAGATAAGTACTTCCTCTGTCACTACTTTATATGTGTAAAGTGCTCTTAGTTAGTAGATGAGTGGTGCAAAAATCGTTTTAGCACAGCACTGTGGATTCAGAGAAACTGGCAAGACTATATGAGATTAAAAATATACATACTCTTAGCATCATCTAATCCAAAATGTATTTTAATCAACTCTTATAAAGTCATTGATTAGTTTCTCTTTAAAGCAATATTTGATAACTTCCATATAAAATGTTTTTTTTTTATATTTGCTGAAATTGTCACTGTTCTCACACAGCTCTAAATTAGACAGAACATTTTGGGGGAAAAAATTATATTCCTGTGCTTCCTCTTTTGCCTTATAACCCTTATAATAGCCTTTCCCCATGAGAACGGAAATAATCAATCAGAGGCAGGGAGTCTCTAGCGTGGCTGTCAATCATGTCAGTCACTGCTTGTGAACTGTGGTCAAACTGTTAAACTAAGCAGCGCTGATCAAATGTGAATCAAGATTGTGTTACTACATTGTGTATTTTTCACCTTAAATGTTTTCAGAAACATGTTTAAGTATACTGTTTAGCTGTAAAATGAGAACGTCTGTGTTCCAACTTCTGAGCGGCTCTTAGTACCTCAGTTGACTATCTTTAAAGGCCCTGACACACCAAGCTGACAGTCAGCCATCGACCAAAGTCGGGCCGTCGGTGAGCGTCTGTCACTCTAGTTTTTGCGGTGTGTCCCGCATTGTCGGCACTTCGGTTTCAGTGTCGGCGTCTGCGGCTTTTCGGCCGATTGAGCATGTTGACTCGGCGGCGGAGCTTGTCGGTGAGAGAGATCACTCTGATTGGCTGTTCAGGTTTTATATCCTAACCCCTGTAGTGAGTGGGAACTGCCCATTAGTTCGACATCCCATTGTTCCGTCCATATTAAACTCATTGTTCCGAAGTCCGTTCCGAAATCATCATGATGCCCTGTGGTTAAGGTCTGGTTAGGTTTAGGCACAAAAACCACTTGGTTAGGGTCAGGAAAAGATCATGGTGTGGGTTAAAATGAAAAAGAAAGTGACAAACACATAAGCCGTGAGCCTGCTCCGCCTCAAGCCGGTCGCGGCGCACCATACGCCCGCCGCGAGCCGTTCAGCACCGGACAGTCGAACTAATGGGATGTCGAACCAATGGGCTGTCGAACCAATGACATGGACCCGTAGTGAGTGAACCTAACCGGTGCTTCCTCCTCAGGCTCCACTTCACTCAGCTGCCCGACAGATCCGCTGCTTCTTCCCACTTTAACCTGAATAACAAACCTGGGCTAGCCGGGAGTGGCTAGCTGGGAGCAGCTAGCGGAGCGTTAGCCGCAGCATGACCAGAGGGAAGCACAGTCAGTTAGCCTCCACTAGTCTCTGAGCTAGCCCCGGCTCTCCATTTGGATCCAACCGGAGCACCGAGCCCTGGTTTGTTATGCAACGTAGCGGACTGAGAGGAAGAGGGGATGATCATGATGTAAATATGAAAGACTCATTCTAAGGTAATGACAACAAAATGATTCTTAGTTTCTCTGATTACACACTAATGAAAACATGATTACGAATATAATATTCTATTTCTGCCAGTAGATGCGCCTAAAAGCTAAACACTGTTCCTTTAAGGCCTACTGTCCCATGCCTGACATGTCTCTCTTACCTAACTAAATTCTTCCCATCCTCCCTAGTCTTCAAACTTTTGAGTTTGTACTCATCTGGCTCCTTCCTGAGGTCTGAGAATGAGAACAAAGGCCTTTGTTTGAAATCACGAGGTCGACTGGAGGTCAAGCCAATAGAGGATCAAAGCATGTGTTCCCAGGCGCTGAGAAGGAACCGCTGCCTTTGATCTCCACCTTTCTGTGGACAGGATGGTGAACCGCTGCTCGCTGCTTTGGATCTGTGTTTACTTTACCTCAAGGGTACTTTTCAGGAAGAGAATTTTATATGCTGCGACATTGTGTTAGGAAAGAGCACGAGCGTGGGGATTTGGCTAAGTAGAAAGAAATTAGTCAGGCTAACTTCAAAGCTCTGAGATATGAACACTTTGGATTTTCATATTCACTAAACAAGGGTGATCTGATTTTTAAGCCTCTTCACAACCTGCAGTCGTGGGCCATGGACTCAGATAATGATTCAGCTACATATGCAATATTTCACGGTTGACATGTGGTTCATAAGAGCAGTTCGGAACAATTTAATAGTTAGTAAACAATTACATTTAAATCATGGTGTGGAGATATGAGAGTGAATGACCATAGGTTGGAGGTATGAATGTGAAGAGCAGCTAAGGACAGCCAGGTGAGGTAATCCATACTACAAAGACCAGACTAGATGGATCTGGAGCTGAATGCATGTAGTGCTGAATTGTTACCTAAAACTGTATTTTAGCATAATTTTCAGATCTAGCTGTATTTGTAATGTTACTTACTTACTTTTTATATAAACAACTAATTTCCATTATTTGCTTTCCTAATGACTATTAGTTTTTAGTTCTTTATTTCTTTCACAAATATATAAAATTGAAATCAAGTTCAGCTTACTTCCCAACCCCTCTATGAGAAGCTATAGCTTACCAGACACTCATTGTTGCAGAAATAGAAATGGAACAATACAACAAGGGATAAGAAGGAGGAATAAGATGTCCTGGTTCATGACTCAGACAGTCTGAATACTTCTTCCCATATTATCCGTCTCTATGTCTTCCTCTCCCCGTCTCCTCAGTGCCTACCAATATAAACTCATAGCTTGTGCAGTCTCATATGAAGTGCTGTCATTAAACTGCTGCCTTTTCTCCTTCTCTTTGAAAAAAACATATCTTCGCAGCGATGATGGCTTCATTTTGCCGCTGCTGAACTATTGCCTAAGACGTGCTGACAAAATTACAGCTCTTGCATTCCCAGCAGTTAGACACTGAAAACAAAGCTTGGAAATGCGCCAGACAGATTGTTTCGCACAATTATCTGCTTAGTGAGACGTATTTTAGTTGAAGATCTTTTTTTTTTATTTGAACTTGCTCTCTTGTAGAAAAAAACTGTATCCAATCTAAGAAAAGATCCACACAATTCTATTCCCAATCACCTCTTCACAAATCCCAACTTGGGTTTGCAATCAATTGAAAGAGGAGCATCTCCCTCTTCTTCCTTCTTAATTATGCCTCTCTTTTAGGCTGCCATAACCCAGATAGATGAATGTTTTGGAGGTTGTTTGCAGGGTTAAGAAGTCATACAATTTCTAGGGCTTAATCTGCCCAATCTGAAGTGCCACTAGGGTGAGCACTCACTAGGCTTTTGACACCTAAAGCCTCATGTGAAGAAGTATTTCACTACTGGAAAGTCAGTCCTTTCATAAAACTAGGCTCTCTATGCAGTAGAAACACACAAAAACTTTTGACATTGGTGCTGTATGACAAGAGAAAACAAAGGAAAAAGGGCTGTGGCATTCACTTTTGCTCAAGAAGTAGAAAACCTAGAATTCGAGAATGCACTGCACCACACCAGATCAATACGTTACGGTGGGTGATATTATGGAGTGTGGCCATTTTTCTGGAGGAAACAATATGCCAGCTGGCTGTTAACAAATGATGTTGAATTACAGTTATAATGTAAGCTAAAATATGTTTCTGATAACATTTTAGGTGAGAAAAAGGCAATGCAATTACAGACTACTGGTTCCTATATTTTCAACACTGCCCAGTTTTAGTGTTTGATCTCAGTAATTCCATCCTCTATCTTTTTTAAACATACGGGACAGTGTATAGTACCCACTTCTTGTCCACAAATTCTCATATTACAGCCAAACGGTGCACTAAAATTTGTTTATGATGACATTTTAGATAAGAATGAAGCAAAATACTAACATAATCTTGGTTTTATTTGATCAGCACTGTACAGTTTGATCTTAGTTTGCACTGTTTTTTTAACCTTTTGTCTGTGGTGCCAGGCTTTAAAAAATTTGAAAGTACAATCTGTAGTATGAGCAACAGCCCTAGAGTCAGCAAGTCATAATTGCGATTTGAGCTAAGAGACCAGCAAGGAGATCTGGCCGCTTGTAAGGTGGAGGGAAGTTTACTACAGTTCATTTACACATACTACCCACATTGTTGTGACACAAAGCTGGTTGAAAATCCCCTTAAGGTGTTAAATGCATTGTGTGCCAACTGATTTCGAGATAGTCTCGAGTTCAAGTTAATCAGTACACCATGGTATTCTAGAAGACCCAAAGGATGCATATGCTTGCAGAGGTCTCTTGATGGAGACTCCCTTTCCCTGTGGCTCTAAGGATTGCTACAGCAATATGCTAGATATAATAATGATGCTGAGAGTCTGGTGACTCAAAGATGTCTTAATACCACAAGACTGTACCAGCATATGTCAACGGGCACTGACATGTGTGTATGTTGATCACCTCTGCTGTTGATATTGGGATAATCTAAGGTTGTGGGTCAGGGACAACTTGTAGTCCAAGTGCTGCACATCTCCAGCCTCCAGCAGTGTACACATTGTGCCTCAGAGCAGTTGATTAGTAGAATAATGGCAGTAACATTAATCTGGATCTGGTTTAGACATGTGGAGGAGGACAGGTTTTCCTCAAGCTGCAGCATCATTTGTTACTCTGAGTTCTATCATTTTCACAGGACAATTTAACATTCGGGGCTGATTTGCTGACATGGCACCGTAACAGTTGCTGTATGCTTTTTCTCTCTCCCCATTAGACTCTCCACTGCTGAAATGGGTAAAGAAGGAGAAGCTCAATGCCATGATGAACCCCGCCCAGCCCAATCATTTACAAGTGGTAAGTGACATCACAAGCAAACGGCATGATTGCTGCATTGTCCATTCTGGCTTGGAGCCACTTCCACAGTTAATAAAAGCCAAATGTTTCTTTTTTTCAAAAGGGGTGTGAGGACACAGGGATCGACCCCCCAAATCTCCCTTTGAGATCCATTCTGTCATTCCATGAACTTCTATTGAGAAGAGGCCTTTCATTCTCCCCTAAATCAATCCATTGGACTCTACTTTTGGAGAGAGAGCCATCCCTTCATTAAATACATTTTGAATAATCATGTAAGTACAGTAACACATGTAGTCCTCAAGGCACTGTCTGATAGTCTTTTCGAAAACCAATGGCCAGATCCTTCTCAAGCTGTTGTTTGTTGAGACATTTCTACCGCTAACTTTCAGTCAGCCAAGAGGTTGAGGAAACAGCGCCCCTCTGGACTGCAGTTTGTGGTAACATTGTCTGTCTACTTGTGAGGTCAAGTAGTGTAAGAGTGAGTCAGTATGGACAGTACCCAGACCCTGAAACTAAAGAAGATGGAGTGAATCATTTACTGTATTGTTTACACCTGTGTTTTTTCTACTGATGTGCCAAAAGAGAGAATTGGAAATTAAAAAAATATATGAATAAAGTTATGTCCTGGAGGATCCCAAGTCCATTTGGAAATTATTTAATATAGTTACCAAATATTTTCGGCCGCATGTATCCTTGACTTCATTCTTTAGGTCATTACCCATAGCTTATGACCATAGGTGAGAGCTGGGATGTAGATGGACCAGTAAATCAAAAGCTTGCCTTAGAGATAGGGTAAGGAGCTCTGACATCCGGAGCGAGCTTGGGGTAGTCGCTGCTCCTTTGCGTTGAAAGGGGTCCGTTGAGGTGGTTGGGGCATCTGATCAAGATGACTCCTGGGCACCTCCGGGCACGTCCAACTGGTAGGAGGTCCTGGGGTAGACCCAGAACATGTTGGAGGGATTACATATCTTGTTGGGCCTGGGAACGCCTTGGAGTCACCCAGAAGGAGCTGGAAACATTGCTGGGGAGAGGGATGTCTGGAATACTTTGCTCAGCCTGCTGTCCCCATGACCTGGCTTTGGATAAGCGGTGAAACTGGATGGATGGATGGACTAAATGTTTTTGCCACCATGAAGGACTACTTTAAATACTCAGGTGAGCCAAAAACACACTCTTTCCTTTTCCTCTGCTGGTTGTACATGGGTAAAAAAGTAATGTACCTTGTTTTACTGTTTCTGTTAGCTTCAAGGTCGCAGAGTTATCCCCTGAAAATTGACTAAACGTCGGCCAGTGTGAAACAAAGCTAATGGAATTTGCGAACATTTTTGTCCAGTCACACAACTTCTTCATCATGTTATCAGTATGCACATGCTTAATGTTTATGTTGTAATGATGTAATCACTAGTAACTGAAACTGAAGGCCTTTTTTCCCAAGGATGGCAAAGTCATGACTCACCCTACGCTGCCTCTGATTGGCTAGTACTCATTGCCTTTGTTGGTTGGTTGGTTGGTTGGTTGGTTGGTTCGGTTTAGGCATGACGAGTGACACTGGTCAAAGGTAGGGGAAGAATATCAGGGTAATAAGCCAATCAGAAGTAGAAAAGGGTAGGTCATGCCTTCCCCATCCTAGGAAAACAAATATTTCAAACTGAAGGTACCTAGAAAGCTAGCCTATTAAAACAAATCTGTCCACTAGGTGGCAGTGCTCTACTAGTCACGACACCCATCAGGCACAAAAACATCTCCTCAGTAGATGTCCTCTTTTCAGTCTTTCCTTTTCCACTGTTCTCTCTCTTTTTAATGTTTCAGCACTGCTCTCACATAAAGCCCTGCTAACTAATGGCAACATTTTAACATTGCCGTGAAAGAGTAGTCACGTTTCATTCTAGAATCTAAACATTAGCCACTTGTTCCTAAGGACATTTAACCCCGGTCTAGAAAACTTGGGTAGTGAATTGTACAGCCCTGGTCTTAACTTTATCCTGGGTTTACAATGTGTATGTGAAAGGGGGGTAAGAATATGCAGTGTGAAACTGGCTGTCAGCACCATGGACAGGTCTTTCTTGGGTTGGACTATGTTTTCCAGATATGGGGAAAACACAAGCATGTACTGTTGTTTGCAATGTGTTCTTTTCTCTCTCTCCCTTTTTTTTTTTTTATTGCTTTGCATATTTACTGTAATTCATTTGAGAATAAAAATGACTCAAAAAAAAGAAAACTGACCAGTAATTGAAGACTAACAGAGTTACAGCAGCATGCACAGGTCTATTTTCTGTTTCACAACAAACTACTACTGAGACTAGAGATTAGGGAAGTAATAGATGTAACAAAGGTCACATATATTGGTATTTACATGAGCCTTGTATATATTTACATGATTTTCATCTATACAGAATTTTTCATTAAATTAGATTCATTAAAAAAAATCATATAAAGTCTCTACTTAAACAAGTAACAAGGGGACATCATGTTTTAGCTTAAGGGCCCACTGTTCACTAATTGCCTATGGTACTATACTATGGTACTTACTCTAACAGCATTAATTTACTTGTAAAGCGTACCAGCACTGATTCTTGCCATATGTTGTGCCTTTGACAGTGCCATGTGAATCATTCTGAAATATCAAGAGATGTTTCTGTCATTGCCTCTACCCCTCCATTAGCTTCATTTTGCACATTTCTGGTAACTAAGACACAATTTGGCCAGCATTTTTGTTTGGCAAGATCAAAAACCCCTCTCCCAGATTTTTTCTTCCCTCTGTCATCTTGTCTGTAGTTTTGTCCAACTTTAAAAACTCCATCCTGCACTTTTCCCACTCGTTTTCCTGCCTCACTCAATCAAGGAGAATCTGTGATTCAGTTCACTTTGTAAAGACTTCATAGGCAAGAGAACGCCACCCTGTTTCAATCCAAAGTAATCCAAAGTCTCCTTTCAAGATTTGACTGGCTCGTAGAAATTCCACTTGATGCATTCAGTTCTTCATCTCTTCCTGCTGCTACATCTTACCCCCTGGGTGACCTCGTCCTTACCTATTAAACCTTGAGCTTTTTCTGCCTTTGTTTTCACAGATTTTACCAGCATACTGGGCCTCACCATGTAATGACTGTATGACTGGTTAAATGCAGTTTCATTGTTTTTTTTGGCAGGTGCATTTAGGATGGATTTAGTGGATCAAGGATTAGAAAAGTGATTGTTCAGTGATGTGTGGTTTTTGCACTGACTGCACTTCCCCATCTCCATTAAGTGATTCAACTGTTTTATTAATTCCATGTTTTTCTATTGCAAGACTTTTCAGCTGAAGAACATATCCAAAGTAATATCCCTATAACCATAATCATGCTGTCAGCACACCCGTTATTGTACTACAACAGAGGACTGAAGTCTGGAGACAGCAGCAGAGGACGCTCTATGTCTTTTTTCAGCACAGCCTGACCTGAAAATCTTATAATAGAGTGATGCGTGTGATGGTGTGTATTGCTAAAAGCTCTCTCCACTTCCACCCCTCCCCCTCTCCAGTCTGTAAGGGATTCACACCAACTTCATTTAACATTTGTTTTGCTTGCACCATCAAACTCTGTCACCGTCAGAAACAGTGATATTTGAGGAGGAGTTAAGCCAGAGCACTAACCCCCTCCCGAACGAGAGGAAAGAGAGGCCTGTTAAATCACTTCTTGTCACGCAAGCCTTTCTTTTTCATTATTTATTTACGACTTAGTCACTGAAAAGTGGTTGTCATCACTGCCTTTGGTGTTTTAATGGCAGCAACCTAAGGAGTGTTATGAGAATTTAAAACAATCATGAAACCTGTCCACAGTGTTACTGTGCATCCATGTCTCATTTCAAGATTAATACAGAAAATGGTGCAGCTGGACAATCCATCTGTCCTTAAACAGTGTATGCTGCTGTGTGTACATACATGTATCTATCAACACACATTTTTTTTTGGTGTCTGTATCTGTATGTGCAGAGCTTGGCACTGTCGCCTCACAGCAAGAGGGTTCCTGGTTTGAATCGGCCGGCTGGGGCCCGTCTGTATGGATTCACATCTTCTCCAGATTCTCCGGCTTCCTCCCACAGTCTAAAGACATGCAGATTAGGTTAATTGGGGACTCTTAACTGTCCGTAGGTGTGAATGAAAGCAAGATTGGTTGTCTGTTTCTATGGCCTTGTTTACACGGATACCGATACAAATAAAAATGGATTTGTATTTATCCCGTATAAAAAAAATTCCGGGTTTAAACAATCAGTTGTGAAAACAATATCCCTGTTTATACAGAAAAAAAAAGCAGAAACAGCAGCTTTTTGCTGCAATGAGCATGCCAGGCCAGTAGGTGGCGATACGCCATATGTCAAACACCATATAAGAACGTTGTGCACATGCACAGGGATTTGTTTTCTTCTTGGCACTAGTGATAAAAACAATGATAAACTACATTTTAATCTTATGTAGCATAGTTAGCTGCTATGCACTTACTGATATTGGGCACAGCAGATGTCGTTGTGCGCTGATGTAGCGGTGATGTTGATGCAACAGTGCTAAGTTCATTTGTAAGCTCGTAAGTAGTCCCAAAAGTGCTAACAAAACGTAAACAACCCAGCATATATCCGCCATTGCTGTTGTGGTTCCCGGGCGCCTAATGGGCATGCGTGAACTGGGTTGCAATGTCATCGTTTTCCAAAATCTCCGTCTATCCTGTTTACACGTCTCCATAGACACGTATATTTTTAAAAACGTTGAATTTGGAAACCGTTTTAGAAAATCTCCTTTTTCGTCAAGAAAAACGCTGGTTACGTGTAAATGAAATGAATGAATGAATGTAAAAAGGTGCTAATGCTAAGATAAATGCCCTTTTTACCGTATAAACAGGCCCTAAGTGTCAGCCTGGTGATAGACTGGAGACCTAATGTACAAGAGGCTGTGGTGCATCGCCATCATACCATATCTGTAAGTGTACATTAGTTGCAAGATCTCAGGGATATCCCACAGTCAGCTTTCAATTTTACAGACCCACATAGTTGGTTCCTACAGTTTATGCTACATAACATAACCATTCAAGCAGAGATGGTGTTATAATACAGTGCTGTCCATTATATGGTGGTTAAACTAAATACCTCTGAATGAGTGTAATGGAACAAAATGTATGTAATATTCATTTTTATAAGGTTATAAAATATTTTGTGATATTTAGCAGAAAAAAACCTCTTGGATTTTCTTGCATTAAGTATACTCCTCTTAATTGTCCTCTAAATCACTTTCTTTCACCCTCTGCTCTCCACTTCTCCTCTCACACTCACTGTTATCCTTTCATTACCTTGCTCCTCCTCTTTCTCCACCTCCTCTCTGTCATATCCTCTTCTTTTCCTTTGCTCTCTCGTGATCTGTTTGTTGAAGGCTATGTGTGTCATCACTCTAACACAATGTTTGAACAGTTTGCTTGTCAAAGTATGGTAACATCCACCACATTTGTGACCCCTTCTCCTCAGACTTCACTATAAAGTGAGCCACAGAGTATGTGGCTCATGGTATAGATGACACAATCTCTGGGGTGCACAGCAAGTCACTTTAAATCCTCTCTGTTTGCTTTGAAAGATTCCTGTATTGGAGAAGCGTGATGGAGTTGCCAGAGCTTACAGCTGGTAATTGAAAGAGACACTGAAACAGTATTGATTCCAGCGGGGAAATTGAAAGATATATGACAAGGGAAAATAAAATGTGTCCAAATAGAAAGACACTGAGTTGCAGTATATGAGCATAAGACATTGTGAAATTTCCTTACCACATTATTTCAAGTATGAATGGAGACACCACTCGTACTTTTCTTATACAGTGAAGCTGACCTTCAATTCTTCTAATAAGAGACAATATGAAAATGTCCAGCCGTACAGCATAATCAGAGTCTCAGTCCTATAATAGTCATATCCACATATCATTTTTTTCATTGTACTGGTGACATCTATGAGCCCACCCAGGCAGAATGAAAGTGGGAAGATGAATACACACGGAAAAAGCAATGGATGTGTGGTGTTGTAGGGGAGTGAAGTGGCACGTGGCACCAGAAATAGCTGTTGGTGACACTGTTGGAGCAAAGCCTGTAGCAACAGAAGGGTAGAGGGCGGATGTGTAGTAGTCCTCACACAGGTCAGCCAGGTTAGGTTTCATTTATTGTCTCGTATTTTGATTAGATATTTCAAAATACTCTTTCTTACTTAAAAATCCACTTTTTTTTTTTTTTTTAAACAGCAAGGACTGCACACACAGGCAACAAAACAATAAAACAATTGTGATAAACAAGAAAAATTGTACTGGTAAAAAAAAATAAACTTATATGGGTTTACAATGGCGTCTCACCAAACTAAAAATAAAATATGCTAGTCAATTTGATTTTAATACAGTGCAGCATGCTATGATAATGCTACATGTCGTTATTTTTAGGGCCTATTGTTAATTTCAAACTAAAGCAGTCGTACTAATTATAAAAATAATAATAAAAACAACTCAACCAGCAAAGAAAATCTAAACCAGCTTTTCCCAACACTTATGAAAATAATATCATAATACAATAATAACATATGTAGCAAAGACAGACTGAGATTTTAAAGTATTTTATTGGATCCTTTCAGATTACTTACTGAATCTACATGTATGTAGATTATGGATAAGTTATACATATTCAATAACTTAAAAGCTGTTAAGTCAAAGATTTAATTAAGGTCTGTAATCAGCTTTTGGTAGCTGAGTAGGAGGAACCAGCACAGATTTGATTAGTAGTCTAATTAATGCTCACAATCTGTGACTAGAAAATTAAAAAGAGATCTGAGCAGCATCAGGTATAAAATGTTATGCAATAGATGTAAAATGATTTTTGTGTTCAGAAAAACTGCAACAACGGGTTTAGCCTTAATTGATTTCTTTTTTTCTTTTCTTTTTAATTTTGCACACCTTATTTTTCAGAAAGTCAAATACATTTAAAAGTGGTATTAGGTTTTAACTATTGCAATAATGGCATTAAAAGCATATGATACAAAACTCGTTTCTGCCTTGCTGTAGTTGCATTTCTTATTTTTATCATTTTTTGTTTGTTTGTTTTGTTGTTGTTGTTGTTTTCTTTTTTTACTTTTTTTTTTTTGGCGCTGTGTCTTGGATGCATGAGGCTTACAGTTTGGTAGCTAGAGCGCTGTGGGGGTACACGCCCATAAACGTCGCTAACACAGAAAATAGGAAGTAAATAAGAAAAGCACTTCTGCTGGGTGGTAAGTGATGATAACTTGTGTATGAGTCTATACATTGTTTTTGGGAAAATACTGCACAGTTGACCTTTAAAACCAATCATGGCATGGTTAACAGCTCCTCACTGGAGCAGCTTGAGCTAATGCTAGTCTGGCAGAATGTAAAGCTTGACAGCACAAAATTGATTTTGGTGTAATCTGATAATCCAAAAATACTATATGATATACATGAACTATTATGAAATATAATAATTGGCAAAATGCAATCAGCCAGATTTAAGGAAGATTCAACATTATGCAGAAAAATGTCTTAGACCTCTTGCAGTTGTATCAAAATGATGGTGTAACATTTATATTTTAAAAAATTGGCAATCAAATCTATATATTTTTAAAGTAAATTATCGGCGTTTTTTTTTTGTTCATGTTTTTGTGTGTGCGTGTGTGTCTGTTTTTTTTGTTTTTTTTTCAGTTTCTTACTTTTTCTGCCCTTCTGCACACATCTGTCTTTCCGCCTGCATGTGAGAGACTGAGTTGGAAGTGCAAATTATCCTCTCAGCATGCCCTTGCCCTTGTAGCCCTGTTTTGATTTCTCTGTCCTCCCTCCTCTCTGACTTTTCTTCCTTCCTTCTCGTCTCCTCCCTCTTCCTCCGTTTAATTTCCCACTTCACAGTGTCCTGGACAGGTTCTGTCTTTATCATAAGCGCCATTTAATCTGCTATGGAAAATACATTGTACACAATTGGGGGGCCCTAATTGATTTATACAATGTAATTACTCCATTCTCGATCGTCTCATAAACGACAAACCTGGTCCCAGAGCCACTAATTAGAAGGGAACAGGATTTGCGGCTAATATAATTCATTATTTCCAAATTAGAGGCAGAGAAGTTGTCACAATATAATGATCAGGCAAATGAACGCCGTTGTTTTCTGCTGTTGGGCCTCGTGTTTTGTTCTGAAAAGAATGCAGAGTGCTGGTCGCAGTGTTTGGCTCTTAAGCTGCGGTGCTGCTGGGTCCCTTGGGTCATGCTCTTTTGGCATGCTTGCAAGGAAAAACAAGGACATGGTTCTTCCTTTTTCAATTTATTTGGGGCATTACTGCTAAACACATGATAAGCTCTTTGTGCAACCCTTTTTTGCTTCAGTGTGTCACTACCCCGTGTTTAAATAATGAAAGTTTAGGCTCCTACACAATTAAATGAACATGCATCTGTAGTACTGTTTCTAATTTCTTGTAATAAATAAATACCTGACAGACACTAAGAATTTTTTTTTCTTTACCTTAGAATGAATTTATTTCCACATACAGAGTGGGTCCTTTTCCACATAGTCCCCCATGTTGTTCTACAGTAGCCCAGATTGGACAAACCAAACACTGGCTCTAGATAGGGTCATCTGCATGTTTGTGTCAGCCTCCGTAGTTCCACATGCTTGTAACAGTTGGTTGCAGTCTACAGCCCTTGCTGCAAGATGCCACTAATTCCTTCACACTAGACTTTTAACTACGGAGATAATATTGTACTGTATATGAGGGTTAGTTCCAATGCATCTGTGCTATTCCATTGTAATTCCAATGGATTAGTCAATTAATACAGTCCCATGGACCGGATACAGCTCAAATAGCTCACTCAAGAGTGAAAATGCAGGCTTACATTGAACATTTTGCCGTCTGTGACTTTTGTGTTAATTGCATGCTGACAAAAAAATGTTGGAAATGGATTTGAGTGACAGTGGGAGTTTGACACAGCTGACTTGGTTTGACACATCTGAAAGCACTTTGAGTTACTGTACGCTGAACTGAACTGTGACGCACTGAAACATGTCCCCAAGTGACCCATTAATTGTAAGTCTCTTTTGATTACTGGTGAATCAGGGAAGTGTTTACAGCTAGATTTGAAGTGAAGTTTACACAAATGTCACCCTGGGTGCATATTAATGCCAGGTGACTAAGTCATAGTTGCAGTTGCAGACTCGAAGCCCAGACAAGTAGAAAAACCCAGACACAGAGAAATGGTATACTTGAGTGTCCTTGAACAGGGCACATAACCCCCGACTGTTACAGCTAAATGCTCAGCAGCAGCAAGTTGCGGTTAAACTGGGTGAGAATGAATGTAACAGCGTGAATGTAATCTTGTTGCAAAAGAGCCCGCATGCTCAGTCAACCATCTTTGGGTAAGGAGAATACTTGTAATTCAATAATTGCGCATTTTCAAAGATGCACGTCTCTGTCTTTGTGTGCGTGCAAAATAATGCCTATCACTTATCAGTGTGTATGCTTGTATGTGTCCCAATGCTTGCTTGTGTGTGTGTGTATGTATGTTTGTGCGTATGTGCGAGACAGAGAGAACTAATTCATTTGATGCCTGGTGTTTGGGCTATTAGAACAAACAGCCATGGGGGTGTGGCTGTCAACACTCATTAGTGCTGCTGTCACCGTCGCCACGCCAATAATTACTGCCACTGTAAACCCACCAGCGTCACTCCACTCAGCACGCCGCTACCTGAGATAGCATTAGCCCGATTCTGTGCAGCCACTTGGGCTTGTCAATTAGCGTGAGTCACAACAGATTTATTTGCACTTGAATGTCCTTTTTTTAATGTCCGGGTGAGAGACAGAGCTATTTCACAGAGGCATGGGGTCGTCAGATGTCTTGATGTTCTTTCATTTTCCTGTCAACTTCAATGAATGTGCAGGTTGGTCGGTGTGCATTGTGTGCTCCGTCCTGTGCATGCAGCAATACGAGCTGAATAAAGGAATTTAAAATGGGATCACGTTTGACATTAAGATTATATGATTGGTTTGTGCTTTGCAATGTGGTTGTGTTTGCAGCTATTTATTTTTGTGCTGAAAAGTCAAGTATCTGTAAATGCAATCTCTTATAACATTATGACTGCTGTAGTTTATACCAAGATACAAACAAGTTACTGGGGTTTATTGTGCTTTTTTTGCTTAGTGTGAAATTACGTTTCTAAATACGTTAAAGATAAATTATTAAAAATATGGTTTGTAAGAGTGTCAGTGTCAAATCCTCCTAGTTACCAAACAGTAAATTAAAAGCCTAATCCAATAGTCACTTACTTTAAGTCATTTTCATAATAATTGTTATGAATTTCCTGTTCACATTTCATACATATTTCATAGTCCTTGTGTTTTAATAATAAGTCTGTCATTGTACTGCAGATCTCTCTGAGAACTCACCGAATTTTAATAGGAGAAACCGTAGCAGAGAATCAGCCAACAGGAACATTTCATTTTTTTCTCTTTTTAATTTCTTCTGTTTAATATGTACTTAAATAGACAAAGAGCCTAGTTAGAAAGTGAGCTGAATGTATTACCTCTCCACATGAATCTTTTAAGCTGTTTCCCCCCCCTTCAACAAGTCTCCCATCCTCCCTGAGTCCCTGTTAGAGTCCCAAGACACAACGATGGCTTTTTCCCTTATTTTCTCTGACTCTGAGGTTATTATAATCCATTCTGGTTTAACTTTGCCATAACATAACAAATTATTTATGTATGTTTCTTATTGTTTACATAAAGTAGGAGACAGCATTTGACTTTGGCAAAGCTGTGTGGATCTTGTTTACCCAGTTATTGTTTTGCAAGGCATGCACTGAGCACATTTAGTTTTTGTAATTTGACATTTCTAATATGCATGTTCTCAATTGTTATGGAATAATTGGTTGGCTGTAATGTGCTGGATGCTGGGTGCGCTAAGTACAGCGCTCCATGAATACCAATGCAGCATTCCCAGCATGCAGACACATACAGACATATTGTGGCTGTCAGGCGCAAAACATTAGGATTTCAAGAAAAATTAAATATATTTACAAGAAGACACAATACTTTCACTAGATTAGTATGCACTGCAGATGTTTGCTTGCTGTTTAAAGTAAGGTTTGGATCAGTCAGTGTTGCCAAGGGTTGATGGAGTTCTTATTGTTTAATTGTGCAATGTCATATTCTATAACTGAGTTTGTGCAACATGTGGTGATGGGACAGCATTAAAAACTGTTCATCATTGGTTCAAGTGACAATGTGACATTTCCTGAACAGTTCCCTCTGTAGTGGTAATGACGGGCACATTGAATTTCCCTGCATTGGCCAGGCCTATCTCCATAGCTGCCTGTGTCATCGTCTGTATTGAAGTATGATCAAGGCTTTAGGCTACCTGATCAAGAGTAAGTGGAAAGAGACCAAAAATATGTGTCTTGTAGCCAGGTATATTGTGTTTACTACCTGCCCACGTAAGTCCCTCAGGCGCACTGCATCAAGGATGAGTGTTTTTTCTCTCTCTCTCTCTTTTTCTTTTCTTTTTTATTTCAACTCAAATTCAACCTTTCATTTTTTTGAGAGAGAATGTCCTTTTTCTTCACCAAAAAGTTACAAAGGCTCCCTTTCAATTCTACTAGATATGCCATGACATTGGAGGCAAGACAGAGAGTGAGAGTAAGAGGGAGAGAAAGTGAGTGCTCAAGGTAAAACAGGCCAGCAAGGCTGGAAGAGGAGAACCAAGGAGAGGTCGATCCAGGGTCGGTGAAGGCCCGGCGGCCATGGATCCTTCTCTAGGAGGACAGACACTGATAAGGCCCAGGTAGCTCATACAGTGCTGAGGTTTAAGAGGGCACCAAGATAACAGCCTGCTGATAGGACCAACCAACGCAGCTGGACTGCAGATAAGAGGCAAGGACTTGTTGCCCTCAACAGGAACAAGACTTCTAATTTGTACAGGACTTGCGCTGGCATTCTGCGGTGCCAGCATTACTGTTTTTTAGGGTATTTGGAGGTGTAAAATCCTGTAGGCTGACTTGTTTTTTTATCCCTTCAATACATTCAAATATTGTAATGCTTGCTGTTTGTTTTTATTTGTTTTGCAGTCAACCATACCTTTTGACTGACTTGTTGTAAACTACTGTTTTATGTTTCTATCTGGTCCTTTCTTTTCTTGGCTTCAGGCTGTCATTGTTACTGCTAAATGTCAAAATTCCGGTATAGGGTGAGGCGTTGTCTAGCAAATTGGCATATGACGATGTCCATAATGGTAGTACAGTTGTCATTACAGAGGACAGAGACACAAGGACTGGAGAGCCATTGTGAGTGTATGTTTGAGAGAGTAAGTGACAGACAGAGGGGACATCAAGGATTATTGCATGCAATGTTTCTGTAAGTTATTATAACTAAGACTACTCGAGACGTTGCTTTGTCAGTCTTTGACCATCTACAGCCTACACAGTTCATCTGTCAGATTAATCAGAATTGTATCTTTTTAAGGAAGCCATTAGCACCACTGGTAACACACACCCCGATGTGGATGGACAGACGGACAGACGGGGACTTTTAAATAACACTAGTGGGCTCAGTGATTGATGACTGACTGCCATTGCCGATGGAAGATGGTATCGTCCATCGGCCCAACCCTATTACAGTATTCCATTTCTTGCAGTATTGTTCTATCAATAACATTTTGTCATTATATTGGTGAGTATATGGTAATATAACGGTGTACTAAACAATCATTGCCATATGTGTGCAGAATCTAAGCAATGGGACAAGATTGGTATCCGGAGCGTTCTGGTTTCCGTTTGTAGTGTGTTTGTCGTTCGAATAGTTGACGAATCACATTTGAGAGGGCATGGTTTGCTTGCAGTGAACAGTCCTTGCTGAGAGCAGAAGACGCAGAACACATTAACTGAAATGCAATCTCGGAGCCAACTGGCTAGCGTTTGACCATGATTTAGCTTTGTATTACCTTTTTTTTTTCTAATTTAACTGCATTCATATGCAAATATCTGTTTGTAGAGATTAGCTGAAATATTGTCTGGACCTGTCTCAAGTTGCTAATCGAACTGTAAACAACGACTGGCTGACTGAAGAGGATGTCTTGGCTCGGGTATCTGCTGGCTACACAGGAACAGTAATTAATATTTACATTGACTTTTTTGGGGTTAATTAGGGTTAAGTGAGCTGATACTTTCTTTAAAGTTGGTCTCCTACCTACGTTATGTTTGTACTTTAGTGTGTTTACTTTCAAGTGTTTACTGATTCCCATATGGGTCTTTGAGAGAACCACAAGGTTTTAGGAATAAAGGGTTCAAATTATTTTGTCAGAATTGTTCCAGAGGAACCGGTATCAGTATCGGCCTTTAAAAACCCATATCTGTCAAGCCTGATTTCTGCTGCTCTAATATTATGTGTATTATTTATGGCACACAGCTGTGTGTGGTATACACTTCTACCCAGAGGCGTGATGAACCTGAGCTGTGCTCTTTTACCTTTCTTTTATTGTGCATCAGCTGAAACACAGAAGTCAGACCTCCAAATGGAGCCCCAAGGACAAAAGACATTAGGTAGGAAATGTTTCATTTTGGAAAGAAGCACGCTCGTTCTCTGATCTCTCTCGTTTAGCATTCGTCTCACTCTGCGTGCTCCTCCTACAAGCTGTGCTCCCGTTGTTTGAAGTTAACCCAGGCTACCGACCGCCTTGTTAGCTTAATAGTTTGGATATGCAATCTAGGGATGATTTATCACCAGCCACTAAAACAGCCTCCCCACGTACTCTTGGCTTTTGTTGTTTCATTTTTTTTTTTCTTTCATGACAAATTGCAGCAAGTGGTGCGCATTCAACTCAGTCAACACTCAACTCAAAGTGTGTTCGGAGTCACTGCACTTGTCTTATACACTATAGGCTATTTCCATTGGGAGATAAAGCTCTGTCTCCACTTGTCTCAGTGTCAGTTTAATTATAGCAGATTTACACTCCAGATAAAAGAAAAAGATGAAATAATTCATACATGCACATTCTGAAAATCAATACATTTAGTAAGGAATCTGAGGCTCAAACACGTGTGTATCTCAATAAATTAAGAGCAGAGGGTTATGTGGTTAGACTGGGAGGCTTCCAGTGAGAATACGAACTGAGTGTGTTGGAGGAGGTTATCATTACTGTATATAAATATATATGTGTGCGTGTCTCGTGTACACATGTCTGTATAGCGGAGGCCATTATGTATTTACGAGAGATGAATAATGTACAATAAAGAATAGTTTTACAGGACTGGTTAGATCTGCTCCATAATTTACTGTAGGCACAAAGGTGTTCAGGGAGGCCAGTCACGCAATGGGCAAGTATTCCTTCCCAACGCTGTTCCATTTAGTCGTCCAACTTCTGATGCAAAGTTAACTCTCCAACTTCACTATATTGCCATTGGTGCTGTGGCAGGACATTGTCTGATTAAACTGTCTCATTTGTTTATCTGCACTTCCGTAGATGTTTCAGACCACTGTCTGGTAGGGATTTACATGACTGTTTATCTCCATTAAGGATAATTGGAAGTTATATACACTCTAATAAAGGTATTTTCTTTAAGTTAATAATGAAGTGCTGAGACAGTGGTTGTGTATGTATCACAGGAAACATCTTCAGCTTGTTTGTTTATGGCAAAAAAGCTGTCCTCTGTCTCTGTGCTTTAAAAGAGTCCCATATTACACAGGCAACATCATCATGCACCTAAAGCACATCTGCTAGTTAAGTTTCAGGAATCTCTTTACTTTCCCCTCAGACTTAGTCTCTGTCTCTTCTTATATCCCCTTCCTTAATTGGATTTTCAGTGGAACTCCTGTAAGAGCTCTGTCCACCTCTCCAGCCTCCATCCCTTTATCCTTACATACATTTGCACACATACCACACAAGGCTCCATATGTTCATCTACCCAGGGGGTGGCAGTGGCTTATTCATCAATCAAAGTGAGAATAAGAAACACAAACAAAGACAGATGAAGATTTGAGTTTGTGTGTACATTATCTACAGCATGTGTGTGTATTTGCCTGTACACTGATTGTGTGTGTGTGTGTATGTGTGTGTGTTAGGCCAGACTTCTGCTACTCTGGCTCCGACAGGCATCTCCCTCTGTTCGCTCCATGGCTCCACCCCTGCTGTTTCTGCACACGGAACAACTGGGGGTGGCGAGAAACTGGTATCAATAATGCTACAAACCCCTGCGGATATGTCCCATACGCTCCATTATTGATGACAGTGTGCTCCCACTTTCACCAATGTATTACAGCAAGGTGTCTGGGTACAAATTCAGGTAGCACGAACTTATAGGAGTTGTTGTCAGTTATGTAGTCAGGAGAGAGAAGTGTGTGTGTGCATATGTATGTGAGTGTGTGTGTGTGTGTGTGTGTGTGTGTGTGTGTGTGTGTCTGTGAGTGTGCGTGTGGGTGTGTGTGCATGAATGGATGAATGGAGAGGATGCATTCGTTTGACAGCCTTAAGGAATCATTTGCACAAAAATGGTGGGTTTGGCAGATGTTGTGTGCAACCCGTCTCATTTCATGCCCCCTTGCTTTTTTATCTGGAGGTTTGTTTTGCACTTGACGTCTTCAAATCAAATCAGAGACAGCAACAAAATCAAAACTAACTTTAGGTACAACATCTAATTTTCTCACAAGTGCCGAAAAGACAATGAAGTGATGCTTTTTATTTAAATTTATGATGTCTGCCTCTGATGTACAGTATCTGGGATTTGATTACCGATGTTCTATGTCAATAGGGAGCCATACAGGAGTGTAACAGTTTATGGGAATGCAGGCCCAATAATTCAGTGCTTTTTTTATATTGGAACAACTCAGCTGGGAACCATGTATAAAAGCCTCTGGGTACAATCTGTCTCGATTACTGGCCAGACACCTCCTTGTGTGCTATCTTGAAGCAATTAGACCACACTTAAACATCCTCAGTCTGAGTCATTTGCTCGCCTCCCCGAACGTTGTTGCTGTCATTTTTTCCCAGTTTGTCTCTAACGTTCTTTATTTTCCCAGATTTCCCTCTTCTTCTCTTTCTCACATCTGTCATGCTGAACTCTATTTATCCATTACTTTTGCCAGCTCTCTCACACTATGTCTCGTTCTCTCCTGAGTCACCTTCACTCCTCCTCCTCCTACTCTGCTGTGTTTTATGGCTAAAAGCTGTTATTCCGCTCGGCTGCAGCCCGACTCCTCTCTGTAATATTTCATTCATCAGAACAATTAAAGCGGAACATTGGTTTCCAGGGTGATAATTAGGGTTTGATGAGTGAACCTGAACGCCACCAGGACAAGACAGCTTGATTACTCTCATTTGCCGGTCTCTGTGCTATTCCAGGGTTATTATCCATTGTCTTGTCAAGCAAATAGAGGAAGAAAACAGCCATGAAATGGAGAGAGGTGAGACCTAGAGAGACAGATAGAAATAGAAGTGTGGAGGTAGAAAGAGTCATGGGAGAGTTTGTTGGAGATGAGTGGCTTGTAATAGGAGCAGGTCTTTTGGATAGTGATACACCACATTAACGCCGTCTCCTGCTGCTTTTCAGTAAAACATCCATGGCATCTCTAACCCCGTGCCCTGCACCTGGGAACTTCCTGCCAACTTCTCGCGCATGCTTAAAATCCCATTCCCTGTTTCACTCTGTTGATGATTCTACTTTTATTCATAATTACGCTTTTTTTTTTTCAAGCCCACACAAGAATTTTATTCATGAGACAGGTCACCTCCACCTCCAAACTGATTGAGAGGCAGATGGGATTTTTGCACCAGATTAAATACTTATGTAAAATGTAATACAAAGTTCTCTGTTATTAGGGAAACTCAGACTCCAAGAAAATAAAATAAATATATATATAAATATATTAACTAAAATAGAATACTAAAAACACCTAGATACAACACATTTATGTAATGCTTTGCATGTTTCAAAGGCACTTATTTTGACTATTTCTTTACATTATGTAAATTGTAACCTGCGCAGTCTAGTGTCAATGTGATGAATAAATCAATTCGGAGTTTGCTTGCAATGTAGTGATTCTATTTTACAGCTGCCAACTAATTTGGCCATAAAGAGTGCTTGTTGTAGCAAATAATTCAAATTAGAGTCAAGCATGCATGGATTAACAGACTTTGGCATTGTTTGATGTGCTCCAACACGACTGTGTTGGTTTGCACCACTTCAAATCATACACAATTATTTTAATAGCGAAGTTGTAAAGGCCAATTCCAGTTCGGGGAGCATGGTGGTACACATACGTGAACCAGAGTGTGTACTTGTGTGTTTATCTGCATGTTAGAATTATTTAAGTATTTATCCCACGTCAATGTGCTTTATATATCCTCTCAGAAGTATCAGCCAATCAATTAATCTGACATTACCTATTCAAGGTTGTGACCTGGTAGGATCAACCAATGAAAGAGCCATTTAATCTCGACCTACTGAATACCAAGCAGCACTGTGCATCTGTCAATATGTGTGTGTGTTTGTGTTTTCTGGTGTGCAGTGTATGCATGTATATGTATGTAGAAGTCAATACAAAAACCTTCAGACAGGAGTAAAAGTGTTAATTTATACAGATTCTTGTGTGTGTGTGTGTGTGTGTGTGTGTGTTAGTTGTGATGGTGAACGGGATGATATACTGGGAGTGACCCAAATGTTCGAGAAGTTTGCATGAGCTCGACAGGTAAGCAGCTGTCAGCCTTTTTTTCCGGATGTAAATGTTGTTGACCTTCTGGAGAAGCTGTTTCTCACAGCGTGTAGCACTAGAATAATAGCCGTGTGATGTTTGAAGCTCAAGCTGACCTCTCCGTGTGCACACCAAACAGCTTTCCCACCAAGTGGAAGTAAATTGCTTCCAGTCCTTCTTCACTTTTCTTCTTTTTTTTTTTTTTAGGGCAGCTGAGTGACATTTCATGGGGCCGTGGCACTTACATCTCAATAGTAATCACTTCAAACTTGTGACGCTCCATTTGCTTAACGATTAAGCACAGAGAGGAGGCTGAAAGAATTTTGCTGCTAATTCGATGCTTTAATGAGCCTGGTAATTAGAGCTAAATGTTAGTGAACAGTAGGTACTGCAGTTCAGAGCCCAAGCAGGGGTTTCAAGCTAAACCCAATGGGACAGGACCTCTCGGTTCAGATATGGTGCCATGAGATAAATAAGAACAGCATGGAACTCTAGCAGTAACATGTTGTGATTGCTCTCAGGGGTAGCCTGAAAAAAATAAACAAAAGCCACTACTAGAATAGATATGGGTGGTGGGAGTGATACATTTTCTGTAATCATCTAAAATTATTTGCAGGAAAGCTCAGCAGAATGGATCGGATAGAGAAACTTGCTATAGAGATAGAAAATGCACTGTAGTCATTTTGTGCCCTACATTATCTGACTATAAAATAATGGACATGGCTTCCGTGACATCCCTCATTGGTTTGTGTACAGCCATTTTGAGTTAAACATTTTGACCATTGCCATCTTGTTTTTTTTGGAGCCAGAAATGACCAGATTTGGCAAGAGGGTGGAGCTGTAGAGGAGCAAGGGCTGGATCTACACTGTGGCAACGCCTCACAGACACACTCAAGTGCCCTATCCTTAATTATGCACAGCTTTAAGCCTTAATAAAATGTAAACAGGTGAGTTCACCCCCGCACAGTTGTTGAGAATGTTGAAATTAGCTATCGAGACCAAAACTTTTTTCGTACCAGGCTGTAAACATGTTTATGTCTGCTGTTAAGTTGAGTATTTTAACATGGGTGTCTATGGGATTAAACTCACTTCTGGAGCTAGCCTCAAGTGGCCATTTTAGGAACTGCAGTTTTTGACACTTCCGCTTTGGCTTCATTTTTCAGCCCTGGAGGTGACGCTTGACATCATCTGTTTCACCAGTTACAGAGTCACAAATTATGTATAAAGCTAGAAATGGACAATTACCACAAAGTATCAAGAGGTTGTTTAAAATGAGGGACAGCTATTACAATCTGAGGGGAACAATCATTTTTGAAAAACCAAAGATCCGTACAAATGTCAAAAGTCATTGTCCACCAGTTAAGGGGGTGAACTTGTGGAATAGTTGTTCTGAAAATATAAAAACTTTGAGTACATTGGCCAGACTAAAAAAACTTTACAAAAATACCTTAATTATGCAGTACACTGTCAAAAAATAGTAAGTATATCTTATATTTGAGCTCATGAATCCATGTCATGTTGTCTTTGGTGTCTTGTCTGCTTGGTGTCTTATGTTTTGGTTGACTAAAAATTTACCAATTAGTATTTAAGTTTGTATTTTGGTTGACTGAAAGTTGTTTCTTTGGTTGACTGAAAATGCACTAAGTAAGTTTTGTAGTAGTTATGTTTGGATTAGCTCACATTGAGTGTAAATGGTTTATTTGTGATAAGGGTAGGCGTTATAAGCCTTTGCTTCAGCCTACACCTTTTCGGTCAGTCCTTGTTTTGTTTACTTGTGCTTTGTTGCATATATTTATTTTTCTGTTGCTTTTTAATGACCAAAATAAATCAATCAAATCAATAAATCTCTTTAAAGGACCTGTATGCGACATTCAGAGCACATCCATGGGGATAGTCTGCACACTGTACTCAACATGGATGTGGCTGACCAGGCTAGCACCCAATGGTGTAAAGATAACAGTGCTGACAGAGCTAACATTGTTACAGGGGGGGCACATTGGGGATGGGTGCTTTACTTTTTCCACTTCGAAAAACACGTCCTCAAACCTCCAGTCTGAAACACCTCGGCTATTATGACTGACAGCACAACAACACGGAGTTCCAGGAATTACATCCCACCAACGGTGAGTCCTCCTCAGCTGCGGAGGATAGGTAGAGCCCTACACTGCTTAAACAACCAAAAAGAACTGAGAAAGCTAGTGGCTGGATATGTGGTTGATAAGATGTTGCGTAATGAGTGACTCTCGGCCTTTCAGACACAGCCTTGGGAAAATACTGGTCGCAGACATCAGATGATGCCCAGGGAAAAAACAAAAATAAAAAAGAAACGTATAGCTCGTATAGCCACACTTACCAGCAATTACGGTGACATTCACAAAGAGGTGCACGTGAGAAGTTCTAATATTTTAGGAGAAACACAATTTTCGGTTTTGTGGGATGTAACGGAAAAGTAATAATACAAAAGGTGTAATGAATTACTGTTGGCAGGGAGTAATGCATAAAGTAATAACATTACTTTTAAAAAGAGTAACAAGGAATGAGTAATTCATTCAACATTTTTAGTATATTCAAAATTAGCTTTAAATCTAATTCTACAAAAAATGGGTCTCAGGGAAGGTCTGGAAGAGCGAGGAAGTGGTAGAAAAAGAAGGTAGGAAAAGAAAAGGAAAAACTGGGAGATGGAAGGGGGTGGGGGGTGCTGATGTGGGGTGAGGATGCAGCCTCTCTGTGTGTATGCCAGAGAGAAAGAGAAGGAGAGAGGAAGTGGTGTTCCCCCTGCAGCAGTCTGTCGGCTCGGCGTTCACGGTGGCTGAGCAGAGTGGAAGGCACAGCCGGCCCGCAGGGAGCACTTGGCACGCCATCAGCTCTGCACCGGGCACGCTCGCCGCCCAGCCAGCACAGCCCAAACACACAAGCATCGGCGATCAAAACAACGCCAAACAAACACACGCCGAACACACTGACAACATGTGGGGGGGAGAGGGTGGGGGGAGGGGGGCACAGACACAGCAGAGCAGCGGTGTACTGCTGTTGCTAGTGTCTCGTCCTGCTCTGCCATATTTACAGGCAGAGGTGGAAGGACCACTTAACTATACTGCTGATATTTTACTCAGGTTAAGCGCGTACATTACGAACTGTACTTAATCCAAAAACTTAAATTTATATATATGAGGCATTTAGAGCCCCGTATTGGAAATAAGATTTAAAGTTGTATGTGCTGTTTGATTATAAAGTCTAGAAATTATTTTTTAATTAATTAAGTAATTTTTTTACAGATATGTGTTCCACACCCAGAGACGGGGTGGACAAAATATTAAGAACACCTCTCAAATAAAATGCAACACAAAAACACTACATTATCAGGCTGTTCTCCTACATTCATACCTATACCTACATAAAATACTGTACTGCAATTAATATATAACCCGGGTAATTATGAGGCAGAAATCCATGTATAATCCACATAAGAGGGAAGGCTGCCATCGTGTGACTAATGCGAAAGTAAAGTAAAGATGGAATCAGTATTAATCGCAAATGTCTGCGTGAGGAGGCAGGTTGGAGCAAAGTTGGAGCAGGTTGGTCAAACAAACCCAGGATTTTACCCAAGGAGACTGGTGTTCGGGTCTGTGTGAAACCAAGTGAACTTTGAGTTATTTTAAGGTACCTAATCACTATATTTTTTGCCTAAACCTACATAACTTAACATTAAGTACATAAGTATATGTTAAGTATGTAACATGACGATCCATTGTACTGAATACATTTTAGCATGGTATATTCAAAACATCAAATAAAAGATTTCTGTATTAACTAATGATCTAAAATGTTGACTTGGATCACTTGTAAATGATATATTCATGAATTAAAAGGTGTGACTGAGTGTATGTCTGTATGATTCTCATATTACTTTACATCATATTTGATTAATAGTAAAACTGCTTTCATTGTGTGGTCGGACTGGGTCCAAAATTATGCCCGGGCAATTTTCTGCGGGATCGGCCCCACTGCTACTGGCTTTATGCAGAGGGGTCCTGCATAACCCTGGGGTTCCACATTGATTTAAAAATTATTTCATTGCTTGCTCTAAGCATCTATTAAAAGAACTGTTTCCATAGCAACGATCTGTTAGTCGTAGCAGCTGCCCACTAGTCAGAAATAAAAGACCGTAGAGTGGACTTAAAACAGGATTTACAATGCAGTTATATTCAATTAAAGCCTATTAAGAGATACGTTTGAGCCACCTGAGTGGTACAGCATTAGTACGGGCAGTACCGCTGCTAACTGGCTGGCTTCGTTAACTGTTGCTACATGAGCTAGCCTAGCACTGCTGGTATCACCTATTGAGAAGCTGCCATCTTCATTATCAGTGGTTACATTATTTTTGAATTAATGCATAATCTTACACTTTGCAGCATAAGCCGCGAGTGCTTCTTTTCTTATTGTCTCTGACTTATTATCGTATAGTTAGGATTAAGCAAGTAAAACAGTAAGGGAAAGATTGTGCTTCATAATCACCATTCTGACCTCCACACCTTTGCAATCCCTCCATTACCCCAAACACTTTCAGTAGGCGGGAGTACCCACTTTGACAGACAAACTCCTTCAGCCAAGAAGCACAACAAAGCACTGGGGAACATCTTCTCTGCTGCTAGCCGAGCCAAATGATATATCAAGCTTTTGCTAAATCCGGTCTGAAGAACACTGAAACGTCTTTCTCTCAGAGAGACTCTGCATGTGAATACTCTTCTTGTTCTTGTTCTCGTTCTTGTTCTTGTTTAACTGTTGTCATGAACTTTATATCTGCAATAACTTCACTTATTGCTGTGTTTACTGTACTTGTATTAAAGTTAGCGCTTGTTGCTTCCAGAGCCGCCATTACTGTTCTGCAAGCTGCAGCCTGTATTTCACATCAACACCTAAAATGCAGCCCCTGATTGGCTATTTACGTTGTCAGCTACAGTGTGGATCCCTGATTGGCCCCAACTGTATTTTAATTTCTGGAAAGTGTTTGCGGTGGCACAAAGTCCAGACTGATACTGATGATAGAGAGCCAAGCAGGATGTTGAGCTCACGTCATCAGGATGTTCTTACCAGGGTAATTGAATATTGCCATTGGACATAAATTATGAGGTGCAGACACGTTATAAAGACACACACAATATAGACATAATTACCAGGGATACTGTGCTGGAATATTTTATATATTAATTTGAGGGCTCCCATAGAGATAACACATGCATCTACCCCCTTCAACTCCATATTTCTGAACATTACGTCAGTTTCACATTCTGGAGAGTATTTTGACATCCAGTGGTGAAGAGTAAAGTCTCTTTCTCCTTCCTGGCCTCCTCATAAAGGAGAAGCACTGTGTCCCTCCGTTTCCCTCTTCTTTCTAATCAGTGCCAGTTGTCTATGTGCCAGTAAAGCAAAATAAAAAGAGACGTAAATGGCAGCACCATCTGGAGTCTGCCCTGCTGAAGAGCGAACAGAGAGGTGGAGGGTGGGGGTGGGGGGTTGATTTCCAGTTGATTTCAATCAGCTCCTTTACAGCACAGGAGCCTCTCTATCAGCAGCCCCCAGGCAGTAGCTCTTAGAATGCCTAAATATGCCAACACAAGTGCCAATGGGAACCAAGTCCCAGGTTTCAGGTCCCCTCTGGACTGAACTGATGATGGACAAAGCAGGGCTATTTATTGCCTATGCTGCCTTGGGTTTGAAAACTAAAAAGAGCAGAGCATTTTGAGGCTCACTTTGCAGCCTGGAGGGTGAGACAGAAACACCTCAGCATGGGAAGGGAATGACTAAAGTGAAGAAAAATGTAGGTGCAATGCAATAAGCAGTTTGGGGTTTTAAATTACACTGAACAAAAACATAAACACTTTTTGTTCTCATTTGTTTTTCTAAGCTCACTAAAGACTTATTTCTCTTAAATTGTGGTCGGGAATGTGTTAAAACGTGTTTTGTTGGGCACTTCTCCTTTTCACATATAATCCATCCTCACATGTGGCATGTCAAGATGCTGATTTAATAGCATCGTTACCACACAGGTGCGCCTAGGGCTGGTCACAATAAAAGGCCACTCTAAAATGTGCAGTTTTATCACACAACACAATACTGCATATGTCACAAGTTTTGAGGGAGCGTGAATTGGCATGCTGACTGCAGGAATGTCCACCAGAGCTCTGGAGAAGTGTTCTCTTGATGGATCCTGGCAAATGCCTTGGTGACAGTGGGGTTATGGTATGGGCTTGCATAAACCACGGACAACAAACACAGGTGCATTTTATTGATGGCAATTTTAATACACCGAGACACTATGACAATCCTGAGATCCACTGTCATGCTATTTATTCACCACCATGACATCGTGTTGCAGCATGATAATGCGCTTAATGTTGCAAGAATCTGTGCACAATTCCTGGAAGCTGAAAACACTACAGTTGTGGCATTGCCTGCATACTCAACAGACATTGAGCATGTTTGTGATGCTCTGGATCGGTATGTATGACAGTGGTGTGTTCCAATTCCTGCCAATATCCAGCAACTTCACACAGCTATTGAAGAGGAGTGGGCCAGCATTCAACAGGCCACAATCAACAACCTGATTAAGTCTATGTGAAGAGGATGTGCAGGGACACTGCCAGGGATTTTGGCCACGAATCCTATGCAAATACCACACCACACCTCTAGAACCAGTAGTGTAGTGGTGGATATATGCAAGTCTATGGGGTATACCAACTTCTTTTTCTGAGCGTCCACAGTAAACCCACCTTTCAGCCAAAAAGCCATTGGAATATATTGGACAGTACACCCACTTCCTCCTCGATAACCTACTTACCTACCTAGTAGTGCACACCTCATTGACTACTACTACACCACTGTCCAGAACCTAATCAATCCATTCAAGCCTTGATATACCGCTGTCTTTGCCATATTTTAAGTTTTACTTCATTGTATATTTTAAATTGTTTTATATATATGTTCTGCTTATCTAATCTAATCTACCCAGTCATATACAAAGTATCTAAAATTGGCTCCAAATTGCCAAATTACAACATTAAGATACTCTGACATGCAAACAGAATCATATAATATTTTATCATACCCAAAGGATCTCATGTTATGTTCATAGAAATCATTTTTCTGCAGTTTTGATACGTTGACAGGACCCATTCTGCATAATGAGTCCTTTTTACTTTTTATACCTCAAGCACACTTTGCTGATAAACTTTCACGTAAGTAACAGTTTGAATCTAGGACTTTTACATGTAATGGAGTATTTTTAGACTGTGGTTTTTACTTATACTTAAGAAACAATCTGAGTTCTTCTTTCACCACTGGTTATAATATTATACCCAAACTTTGAAAAAAAAGCTGCCCACCTCCTTCCTCAGTTGGGAGTAGGGCTGGTTAGTAAGAAGGGGGTATATGGGGACACAGGGCTGCTGAGGACGAAGCTGCATCTGTACTTTGGCCTGGTAGCCGGCAGGGACAGGACAGCTGATTTAGTATGAATAGCTTGCTAAAAGTTTGCCTGTATTGACTAAATGATGGCTTAAAGAGAAGCAGAATGCAGACACTCAGAATTTTCTGTGACGATATTAACTGTTAGGGGAGCAAACTTCTACCACTCAGGGTGACCCACCTTTGTTTGTCTACTGTCTTTTCTCTCTCCTGTGATTCTTTTTCTTTTTGCTACCCAGATTTTTTCTTTGAGACTTGAGGCTTGGCTCCAGTGACACTCTGCTAGTAAGTATGGTTTGCAGCAATTCTAAGGGCAAGACTGAACCATTTTATTAAAATACAGGGGAAGGGGGCATTTTCGATGTTTAGCAACTTTTTTTTAATACCCAAAACAAGACAAGAAAAAGAAACTGTTATAGTGGTTAGCACATTCTAAATAAAATAATCCCTTAATGATGGTATGGTAATAATGTTCTTTTGAAATAATAATAACCCTCATATGGTGCCACGGGAGATGTGTCTCACTGCATGAAGCAAATGGTGGTAACACCAGGTACTCACTGATTCTTCAAGGTATTTATTGTCTGCCATTTATTGTAAAGGGCACATTTAAATTCTACTTTCAAACAGATGGATAAAAACATACTTAAGGTCTTTGCACAAAAAGTCAGTACTTTTCGCTTGTATTTTTCTCACCTTTTAAAATAAATACAGCCTCATGTTGTGTCAATCATTTTTTCACACTGACTCCATCACTAAATTTTGGAAGAGATTTGTTTTTCTGTGTTTTTTTCACATTTGTATAAAGAGTTGCTTTGCAAAAAAAAAAATCTATGAAGTAAATGCAGCATCACCTGCAGGACACATTCACAACAAGAGAAAGGACAGTATTATATCATCACTCATAAAGTTTACTCTCAACAGGTCAGATCGTAATATTCAGGTGGATGATGACAACAAGGAGAAAGATGTCATAGAGGGCTGGGACCGCACACAGACAGGGAAGGAGAGAAACATCGTCAGTGTGGAGGACAGCTCAGTCCCTTCAGGTAGCCACGGTGCCAAATGCCAGACTCGGGCAGAGTGTGGTGACAGCCCGAGAGAAGCAAGCGAGCATATGTGTCTTCCATTTTGTATCATATCATGATTTTTTTTTAACATATAGAACAATAGAGCATTGGACTCAGTGAGCATGGTTTCTGTGCGCAACAACTTTTGTTGGACGACAGATTATAAAAACACATACGAAAAATACAGACTTTAGTGTTTCCTTGCCGAGCTGAAGCAGAGCTAGAGTACCACAAAGTGGATATTTCTTACTAAAAAGACTGCAACTTTGGAAGACACCCACTTTATCTGTCACTCTTAGACTGTGCTGAACCCCTATATTATCTTTGGCTGAATATTAGAGTATATTTTTACACAATACAAGAACTGTTGGACTCTGTTTCCCTATCTTTTACAGTTTCGTCCCCTCACAAAGCCACGACAACCAGTATGGGGAAAAAAAACAATTATTGCAGCGACCAATAGCTCTTATAACATACATAGGCATGTGATGTGAGTAATTCATGAATAAAGATTTAATACCTATCCCTTAAAATGTCATTATTAAATCAGCTTGAGAACATTTTTTGAGAGTCATTAGAACATTACATGGTAAGAATGTTATTAGGTAAAGTTGCGTTGGTTAGGATTAAGAAAAAAAACATGGGGACAATGTAGGCCTTAAGAAAAGTCAGAGCTCACTTGAGCCCCGTTTCCACCAAACACTTTTGGTATGGTACCTTTGGAACCAAAAGTTACACTTCGAACATGATACCAAGACCCTAGTGTTTCCACTGCAAACAGTATCCTTAAATGTGGGCGGGGTTGTTGTCGCTCACTGCTCCGCCCAGCACTCACTGCACTCATTACCTGGGAGACGGATGGAAGTCAGCACCTTGTTTATCGTCCATAGAACGAGGTTGCACACCAACATTTTCAGAACAAAATAAAAGCGCTGCAGTGAGAGTCTCTCTCTCTGTGGGATATTCAAAAATAGCATGTTTGTGCATTTAGTCCTTCTCAGACAAGCTCGGGGGTTTAGTGTTGCCCACGGGAACGGTGTTCTGCAACGAGTGTGGATTGTGATATATGCAGTTCACACAATCTAGTCAAAATATATAAATGCTTGAAGATTTACTCATTTCTAAAAGTGTATGTCGTATAAAAACTAAATTGATGGTCAAAGTTGTCATAGAAATTTAAAGTGTGTTGATTGACTCATGCCGTCAACTCATGCATTGAGAAACATTACAAGTTAACGTTCCACCTTAGAAGTACCAGATCTGTGTGCTAGGTACCCCAACAGAGGAGTGACCAAAAATGGAAATGGTACGAACGGTTCCATTGGTACCATCCACAACTTCTCACAGTGGAAACGGAAAAAAGTGTACTGAACTGAACTGTACCATACCGTACTGCTTGGCTGAAACGGGGATTTGGTTTCACATGGGACACAAACACCAGTCTCCTGGGGTAAAGTCCTGTGTCCACCATCCCAACCAGCTTTCTTTTGCAGATTTTTGCTCTTTATACTACTTCCTTCCTCACTGCTGTCAGCACATTGGTCACGTGATCTCAGCCTTCCCAGCTACATGGCTTATATATGGATTGTGGTGCATTACTTTTTGTAGGTATACACACAAACAGTGTATGAGAACAGCCCAAAATGTAACACTCATGCAGAGATGTAAATGTCCTTGTAAGGGTCTGAGTGTTCCTGAGAAGTTTTTATACCACAGGTATTCAAAGCACCCACCAACTCCGGCCATGAAGAATCCAATGCCAGTCAACCATGATAACACTAATTAATTAACAACTTCCTGTATAATCCAATTAAACAGGTTGTCAGCACGGGAGTTCAGCCTTGAGACTTTCATCACTCACCTTTTCTTGGATCCAACCCCACGCAGTTTGACTTGTATATAATTAGACAGGTGTAGCCATTTTGATTGCTTTTTCTTCACATTAATTAGCGGTGGATAATTAGTTAAGACGAACACTAATCTGGGTACTACAGCTCTTTATCCTCTGGAGCTGAGGGAAGTCACGTAATAGTGTGAAAAGTTCAAATGCCAGAGTCAGCACACAGCCATCCCCTTTTATGTTAGAACTTTTTTATATAATTTTCAATGTCATTGTCCTGACACACATATGCAGGCCTGAGAATGGATTTGTCCATTTAAGGGCAACTTTAAATTTATTTTTTATAGATTTACAGTGTATTGACAAAGTATCCAAATACACATACAATATTTACTTCCTGCCTCAGAGACGGTAGCAGAGGTTCAAATATGAATGATGTGGCTCTAACAGAAATTCTGCAGCTTTAATGCATTATCCCTCGAGTATGTAATTGAAAGAATCGGAACATACTGTGATGAAGGTTTCCCTTGGGAGAAGGGCTGACTCAGGTGGCAGGGAGACCAGAACAAATCAAATTTAACTTTCATTTTTCAAACCAACCAATTGATTTTTGAAAGTGTTACATAAAAGACACAAGACTAAAAGGCACAATGTGAGCAGACAGTTGCCCATGCAGGGTGTCAGACAAGCAGCATTAGTGATGACCATGGCTATCATTACTGTCAAACATCATTGTCATTAAAAAATAAGCCTCTCTTCCAACTCTGGATTATAAAGTAGGAGAGATGGAGGAAAGTACATTTAAGAGGGCAGAAGGGAGAGTATAGAGGGGATGATGATGGACGGACAGAGGAGGAAGAGAAGGAGGGATATACAGAGGACTTTAATAGGTATAGAAAATACGAGGCAAAGGGACATATAAGAAAAGAGATGATGCGGAGAACAGGTAGGGAGGGAGGTTGGCCAGAGGACGAGATGAGAAGAGATGACGAAAGGAAGCAAAGTCAGCCTGGGAAACTGTGCAGGAGGAAAGGGGAGGAAAAAGAAGGGGGAAAGGAAGAGAAGAAGACGGAGCACCTGCATTCTTGGCAACTTCACGTGTCTCCATCATAAACTAACTTAGTCCATTTTCAAGAAGTCTTTCCAAGTCTCTAACAGGTACTTGGAGAGTATACAGATGCCTACACACCATTAACAACCCAAGATCCACAGTAAATGTAATTGGCTCCCTCTCACTCCTGCAATAGCTCAACTATATTGTTAAAGATAAAGGGAAACTTTTTAAACTCATACTCTCCAATTAGAGGATATATATTCTTAAATGTGTGGACGTAATGAAGCATCATCAAAAGTTACATCACGCAACTGTTCTCAACAGTATAAAATGGCCACTGTATTAGCACTTATGAATTATATATTTCCTTTTTGGTTCTGGTGAAGACTTTTGAAGCAGTAAGGGCTGAACAGAAAAGGCCTTCTTTCCTTCATTAATAAATCATCTAAACTTCCACTCATGCACACACACAAGAACTGCACGATGAAGTACACATAAACACAGTGACTGTACAGTACAGTATGTAAGTGTCAGCTAATAGGCGTTTAAAAAATGTATCTACTGTCTACTAATGACAGACAATTAAGATCATATGCTAATTACCCGAATTAATAAGCAGCAGCTTTTGAGAATTTCCTGGGTAACATTGGATAGTCCAACTACATATAGTATGGAGTATCTGCAGCATTTAAACAGCTTATTAGCTGAGATTTAATAATTAAACTGTTTTGCATTCTGCTGTAGATGTTTAACAGATTATCTATGGGGTATATGTGACAATATATGAACATACCTTTAGATTCTCATAGTAATGCAGTTGAACTCGAAGTATTCACTCAGCCTATGCAGCACAGGTTGAGTGAGTAGTTCATTTCATTTCATTTTTTGATTTGTTCCACTCATGTTCATGCACAACAATCAGATTCACAATCAAAACAACTCTGATACATATTCCATGACTGAAAAGGAGCAGGAAGAAGAAGAAAACAATCTTATTTTACCTGCCCTCTTCTCAAAACATACATATCAGGAGAAATAGATGATCGGCCAATTACAGTTACTGAACAACCAACACTTACAGTAACTTCGGAGAGAAAAAATAAATAAATAGTGAAGAATCGAGAGCCATACGCAACAAGTCACCCTCAACAAGGGGACCAGTTCTACCCAACAACTTCAGAAAGTCGAATGATTTTTCCTTGTTGGCTGGCAACCACATTACATCATTACACTAACCCTCTTGTGCAATCAACCTACTGTTTAGCTAGCTGTTGCTAGTTACTAAAATAGACAGGCAGGCGGTACTTGCTGCAGCTCTGGTTGAGGGTGAGAGGCTGTCAGTAAATAGTTTGTTGGGCGCAGGGAAACAGAGATCTGTGTGGGTACATGAGACCCTAATAAAGAGGGTGGATCATGAGGAGTACCACCAGTTGGTCCAGGAGCTTCTCCTCGATGATGGCTGTTTCCAGGCATATTTTAAGGATGACTCAGGGGCAGTTTGACAACCTGCTGTCTATCGTCAGGCCGTATAGCTCTGGGTATCTAGCAAGCTCTACATCAGTTTCTCCTCCATTGTTTGCCAACTGTTGTTGTGACCACCACAGAAGGCTCGCCTCTCAAATCATCCCATTGGACAATGGGAAAAAAGATGACAAAATAAGAGATGATGTGGGGTGGTTTTCCATTCTGAGTTGAAGTTTTTTCAACTCGAGGAGTTCAGAGCGCTCTGGCAAAAACACCAGGGGCCTAGAGTGCAGAAACACAAGGTGCGTCCCAACACAAAAAATATGTGCAAAAAGCTTCATTCTCATTAAAAACAATTTCAGAAAGGTGCCTCCAGCTGAACAGAAAAATATTTATACATCCCTTTAAATCATTCTGTGGAGAATTCCATAGTTTGACGCCAACCACTGAAGTACACACCTGCTTTAATGTAGACTGTGAAACTGATGCTTTAAGTGAAATTATCAACTTTTGTAACTTTTCTGGTAATACTCTGTTTTTGCCCTATACATAGTGTCTGTAACTCAGCTAAATTGTTACCTTTTAATAGTCCTGACTTAACGAACTTTATGAACAATTCTTTCTGCTCTATTCTATATGAATAATGGCTTTGTGTTACTCATGTATGTGTTGCCCCACAGTTCAAGTTCAAATGAATTTATTTACTAGTATGTGGTGAATTTTTACCATAGACTGTATAATAAAGATGGACAGCATGAAAGGTGGCAGTGGCTGCATCTGGGATATTTTTGCTTCATTTTTGTCCACTGGGAGGAAGTGGCGATGTGTTTTCCATCCTTATATACAGTCACTGATTGTCACATATACTCGAGATAAACATCTACAGACCCAGTAAAACTTATTGAATCTCAACAAATACGCTGTTGAAAAGTTAGAGATACTCTATAAACTATCTGTAGGTGCACTATCCAAATAAAGAGTTACACTTGTATAACTGATGGTGACCTAAATAAAACCCTCAACGGAAGAGAATTTAATACAGTTTTATTGCCAGCATCTTTCACTTCAACATTCTCAGTTGTCATACTGCTGCAGGGGCTTTTTGGAGTTGGGGTTTTTGTCATATTTTTAGAAGATATATTTGCTGCAGATATTTATTACCTTTACATTTATGGTCAGATTTAAATACACTAAAAAGCAGCATGTAGATATATCGCTTTGGAAATGTCAGCATTTGTATCTGCTTTCAAAACCCACATCAGTCAAATGGTATTTTCTAAAGCTTGGCAGGAAATAGCAACAGAGGGGAGGTTAGAATTAAATCAATTCATTGCCGCTCTGTGGAGACACTGTAAATTGGACTGTCATTGGCTACCAATACGACATCAACTTAAGTCTGCCTTTCTCACCCAGTAGGACCTCAGTCTGTCTGCATGGCATAGAGCCTGCTCTCAGTGCTTGTTGTGTATGTTAAAGATGGACGTAGGGGAGGCAGTGGTATTGGCTGACACTCAAAACACACGTGGGACCTGGCACGCCGTGCTTCAGTCTGGCATTTGTGCATCCTCTCTGCTGTGTTGGAATTAGTCAAATGATCACAGGGGACACTGGATGACACATACAGGTGGCTGCATGTGCTTATAGGTGTGTGGTTTGCATAATTGCATGTCACTGTCTGCTCTGCTTATCAAAAAAGTTTCATTATCCATAAGAATTTCAGTATTTGCAAAACTCCCCTTTTGTTTCCCACCCTAAAAAGTTCCCGACCAAGGCCACTCCTGACTCTTGGAGGTAGGAGTATGATGGTTCCTGTCTCCAGGCCTGCTGTCAGCGATCATGCGGCTGTAGTGAGCCATCAGTCAAAATTAACAGCCTCATCGAGCATTCAGGACGGGCATCAATTAAAACCAGTGGAGCTCAATATTGTTTTATGGTATATTTACATTTTAAAGCTTGATTTAATTATCCTGGGAGCAGAGAGCTTCCACAGTGGCCCTCCCCTGCTCAACGCCCACACATCACTTCCTTCCATTAAAATATGGATAGGAAATAAAGGGCAGACTTAGTGCTGAGCTGGCTGCGGCATCTACTTGGTACGGAGTCCATGGAAAATCTTTAATCAACACATGGAAACACTTAAATAAGGTTTGGATTTGTATTCATTTGCTTCAAAACCATGGCGCAGACATGAAAGACCCTGTGCTGACAACAGTCCTGAGAGATGAGGTTCAGCACAAAGGAACCAAGGTGCAACCATTGGTGCACCGAGCCAACCAGTACGCTGATGGAAAAGTGATCACTGTTGCATCGCTCCCTCATTTTCTACCGTTGAGGGCGGTCAGATATTTAGCTCATGAAAATTCAACAGAAATCAGTAACTGGTATTACAAAATGCCCTCAACTGGAGATTACATTTGATATTCACATAGGAGATGGATATAGGGAGTAAGTTAATCTATTATGCAGCTGTGCAGCATTACATTTGCAAATATGTCCTCAGATTTGTAAGAATGCATCTATGTTGCGTCATCAAGCTGTTTTTGTTTTGTTTCCAGATTTGTAATATTTGATGCCATATTTCTCCGCAGGCTGTTTAAACATGTTTAAATTACCAAGCCAAATAAAGTATGTTCACAAATAATAATGATGTGTGTCTATGTGTGTGTGTGCATGTGAGTGTGTGTGTGTGTGTTGTAGCCTGACATCTATGAGGACTTATGTCCCAATTAACACATGCATTATTACAACATATAACCCTCTCAGTCTAACTAGTTACATTTAACACCTTACATCACCATGATTATTGCTGGACAGCAGGCTGAGCCAGTGCCTGTTGTTCCTGTGCTGACAGTGTTGCTTAATAAGCTTCCACAGTGCATTGCCACTGGGCAGTAGCTGTCCGTGGTGCTGAAACAGCACTGCTGCATGTTTCCACAAAGCAGTGATTTTGCTCTGTTGGCTCACAGGATAACTTGTCCAGGTCATTGGATTTTCTTTGCTCTCGCTTTGGGACCTGGTGTGTCTTCCAAAGGCACACCTCTTGTTATACCAGAGTGTTACAGCAAAAAGCAACACTGTTTGGTTCATAATGTGGCTATGTGCAGGTGATGTTGTTATAAAGTGATTACTGTAGTGAATAAAAGTGAGGCTGACTATTCTGTGTTTCCTTAGCAAGCAGTTGTGATGGTGCTTTCTGCTTGTATGCAGAAAGTTCTTCCAATATAGGGAATTTGGGAGGTGTAGGAGTATCTATCCAAAGGTCTTATAAGGATGTCATCCTGAGTAATCGATGGAGAATACCTCCCACTTGACAACCCCACTTCCTGTCTACATTTTAATAGAAGATTACCCACTCTGAACTTTTATTGGCTTAAGTGCAAAAACAAAAGAACACTGCTCTTGTGAGAGCGCGTTGCGTTGGCTATTTTTGCTCATATAAGTGCAGTCTGTAGGTGCTTATCATTGCACTGCCACCCACCAGAAGGATATGTTCTATCTTACAGTAATGTCAATGTATTTTTATGTTCTTTTATATTAATATTTGTATGAGTTTGTCTACAGGTGTGTCAACAGTCTTGTAATAAGGATGTGCTGCATTTACATGCACATATTGTACTGTGTGTGCTTGTACAGTATGTGAAGACAGCCCTGTGTGTGTGTGTGTGTCCTTGCCTCGCCTAGCCTGCATGTGTATTTTCTGTGTACGTGCATGCACTTTCGTGTTTTTTTTTTAATTTGCCCAGAATGGGCCATCAAACTCTCCCCCAGTGCACAGCAGCTGAGAATCGACATTCAGGGGCCCTTTTATATTTGTGTTATCGATAGCAATTAAGACTTGGAAGTGAAAACACTATTCTGGCAGTGAAATGCACAATACTGAGAAAAAAAGCAAAGGTCTCTCTTTACTCAATCTGGGATTTGATTTTTGTTTTAGGGCCATTAAATTGTCTACCGTGGAAGAGGGAGGAGCTGGCACAGACTGAAGAAGCAGAGTGCAGTAGAGAAAACAAAGAAGGTGCAGGGAGAGAATGACAAAGGAGGAAGATAATATAAAAGAAGAGGCACTCAATGTGGAGATGGATGGAGTGCATTACAGGTGTGAGAATCTGGGGGGAAGAAGAAATGGCAGAAAACTGGGAGGACAAAGTGATGGGGAGAGAGGATTAAGAGATGGGAAGCTAAGGGGCCATTGTGGGTGGTGCGGCAGAGGTGAATTGTGGGGAAAGTATACAGGGATCTACAGGCAGATGTGTATGGAGGTAGATGGAAAAGAGAGGCAGACTGAGAGAGAGAGACGGGCGCTGATGGACGAGGGAGGTAGGGTGAGGTAGAGGGGAAACCATGTATTAAGTCAATGGGATAATGATGTGTCAAAGCGTGACCAAGCTGTGAAAATGGGAAAATGTCTTTCATCATCACTAAAGTGTCCTCTCCCTGACCCCTTCAGGTGAAAATTAAAATGGTGGGGACTCGATGGAAAAACTGTTTCAATTTACTTCTAAGTGGAGCAACATTGATTCTCGGTTGAAAGCAGGGCCTGGAGGCTTACAGACACAGGAGGCCGGTCTCCGTCTCTCTCCCTCTGATAGAAATACAGATCATCATGACATCTATCTGTGTCTGCGAATTGCCTAATTGATTTCCTGTATTTAATCACTACATCCTTAATTATTAAACCAGATAGCAGCCCTATTAATACGTTTATTAAAACATTTATCATGGTAACTCCCACAACTTTGTTTCCCGAATCTTTATCATAATCAATATATAAAGTGAAAACACATTTTAAAGGAGCAAAAGGCATCATAGACAAGAAGGAGAGATTTATTTCCTGCTCTTTCATTACCATGTTTCCTTGAAAAGTGAGTCAGCTGTATTTGATTTGTCCTTCACACTGATCTGATTTACATATTCCATTTACATATAAATAAACATCTATTTTTAACTGATGTATCACAAAGGTGATCTAATCTTTTATTACTTCATGCACACTTTAAGCCCTTTGCATGGTAAGTCCATCTTTTTCATATGCATTTTTTAAAAATCTGTCATTCAATACAGTGTTACTCAAAGGAACCTTGTGTTACACCCTTGAAAATAAGGGAATAATAATCACGAGAGTGAAAGTGATGTTTCCTCATCGAGAACTTAACTCTAATCAAGGTTTACATACAACAATTTAGAAAGTACAAGTGAGTACAACTACAGGAAACTTCTTTTTGTAGAGAGTACACACCACTTTTCCAGTTACAACATGCACAGATTTTACCTGAGGCGCATTTCTGCTTTCTCAAATATTACTAAACACAAAATATCTTAAACTTAATAAACTCTCACAAAGGTCACTAAAGGGCATGAAAATGTATTATACTGATAACAGTGCTAATGTACTACAATATGCGTACATGTGAGTTCACAGTTTACACAAAATGGCAGAGATACTTTGTCCAGCTATGGGTCGATCAATGGTACAGAGCAGGGACTTAGCTCACAAAAACACTTTACTGGCTCAAATCTACTCAAAATGTCACACACACTCTCATAAAAACTGCTGGCATGTTAACAAGTAATTACACTCATGTGCAACTCTGTTAAACAATGACAACATACCTGAAAAAGGGGAAATAGGAAGAGAGTTCCCCCCAGTTTGAAGAAACGTTCCTCGACGGCTTTCTACCAGAAAGAGATCTCCTGGTTAAGGTTAGGAAAAAAGTCATGGTTTGGGTCAAAATGAATAGATTTCTGTCAGAAAGGGCTTTGCTGGAGATAGGCAGAATCCAAACATCTACCCTCTGGACTTACAGACTGAGCCTTGACACCGCAAGCCGCTGATAGAAAGCCCTCGAGATGGTTTTTACTCGTTGCCATGGAAACATTCGGGCAACAATTTCAATCATCATAACTGCTGTCATATTCTTTTTGCTCATCTGTCCCTGCAGACAATAAGATATAAATCCCATGTATAAGGCTGTTTTGTGAGACAACAAAATTAATTTATGTACAAAATATAGACTGCAGACATTCAGAGATTTTGAAAATAAGGCCTGGGCTAGGCCTATTAGTTACATCAGAAGATCATCTTTAGTTGTTTTTCTAGCCTTTATATCTGGCATTACACTGCGCATCCTAGGCGTCAATAATACAATGCATTTTGATAACCCTCTATAGCCTATGTTTCTATATATTTCTGTATCATGATGCCGTTGAATATTATTTCCTGCCTACACAATTCAAGTAGCATTTAAATAGGCTACAGTAATGATTTTACATACACATAAGTTTATTGAAAAAAAAAAAAAAAAAAACTACCACATCACGTCCCTATTGCAATGAATTGAGGGCAATCAAATATCAGTGAAGTCTGCTTGGGTCTGCATCCCAAGCAGACTCTCTGGAAGTCTGCAGAAAGCCTGCTTTTGGCCCCTTGTGGACTGGAGGGATTGTGGATTTGGACAGCCCTAAGCACTCCCAGACTTCCCAGGAATGTGCCTAAAGTCTATAAGTCTGCAAGTGTGGTCAAGTACGGACATTTGGATTCAGCCAGAGCCTACAAAAAAAACAACTTTTCCCTAGTGAGGTGGGTGGAGATAGAGGCAATCGATCACAGGATTTTAAATTAAGACCGCCTTGTAACCCCCCCCCCCCCCAAAAAAAAAACACACAAAGTAAATAGAGTCATACAACCAACTCATTAGCATTTTAACCATTTTAATGTATCAAAAAAGTTTTTCTAAGGCACTATCCTCTGCTTTCCAGTTTGTTTGGAAACCAACAGGAAGAAAAATACAAAAAAAGGCACCACCTACAATAATTTTACACAATCCAAGAAAGAAGACTTCGCATCGCAGTTCTGATTGTTTTGAATGATAATGTGATCTCTGGAATGGACAGTTCAAAGACACTGACACAAAAATCAAACAAGAATCACAAAAATTAGCATTTCATGACTGGCAATCAGTTATGATATCTACAGGACCAAAGTAACTGGCATTACCAGGTATCCATAGACTCAAAAAGTCAGCCTGCAATTTTTGCTCTCCATATTATGACCTGGCAAGGCTCAATAGGTATATACCTGTCAGTCATTAAAGTAAGTGCTGGTGCAGACGTCTCTTGGTCTGTCATTTGTCTCTGCCTCTGAGTTTCAAACTAGAAAAACATAGAAATGACTTTGACATGAAGGGCATGCATTTGCACAAGCAGGCTGTATAATACATACAGTATACAATCTAAATAGTTGTTTATGAGGTGCTGGATGTCATCTGACTAATATCTCACCTGCCATAAACACTTCTTAGTAGATGTTTTGCAGATTGAAGTGGGAAATATAGGCTTGTTTTCTAAGATCATGTACACTGGCTCTGAGGCACCTTGGAGATTTGGTCTGGTCTCAGAGTCCCATAGCGTGTTGTGTGTGCTGTAACCCAGCATGAAGGTTTAGCCTATAGCGTGACCAAGCAGTGCCCTGAAAGCAAGGGTGAGAAGGTAAAAGAGGAGACAGCCCCGGGCATTCTCTCACACACCCACACACACACACACACACACACACAGATAGAGAGTGAGAGAGACTCACACGTATAAACACAACCCGCGACCTCAAGTACAAAATAAGAGGAAGCATAAACACGCACACACACACAAACGAATGCCTTCACACAACTGAAGGCAGTGATCAACACATATCTAAGTGAATGCCTCAACACACACGTACACACACATTCTTGTACTGGCACCAAAGAGACGTCCAGGTAACCAGGTAAATATGCTCGCTGCTGAACTCTGACAATAGATGGTGTTTTAGCCATAAGGGCACTGATGGCAACATTTTATTTCTGCTAATTGTCAGTGAGAAGGCCACAGATTGGGAGGTGTCCTAATGTGAGACTGCCTCCTTCCAAAATATGACTACATACTGTAGGTTGTTTGATCAAGCAGCAGTTACTCATATTTACGTTTATTGCTTTTTGTCGATTGGCTGTAATGTCTATGACAGGAGCAGAGGAAGTCAATGACATAGTACAAAGAGCAACAAAGTTTGCATGAGGGGGAAGGTGGATGGATGGGTCAAAAAACACAGGACTTTGACCAAAGACACTGCCATATGTGTCTCATGTGCACATATGTAAGTTGACTTACAAGTTGTATTTAGGTTGTCACATAATGTATTATAGAGTTATGTTCACCCATTGTTATGCAACTAAACATAACTTATGTCATGTTACAGACATAGTCTTTTTAACCACACCATGATATTTTCCTAAACCTTACCAAGTGGTTTTGTTGCCTCAACTTAAGCGTGACTGTTTCAACTTTTTTTGTTGTTGTTGTTGTTGTTGATCTCCTGCCACAGGAAGGGGCGCTTATTAGGAAATGCTCCAGTGCTCCATATCAGAGGGTAGGATCAAATGACCTATGTGGTTGTATGGGTTTCAGGAATTGTTGCCTAAATTAATTAAGTAAGAAAAATTACAGGGGCATTTTTCACGATTTTCAAACAGCTTTGTGTTTTAACAATGTGGGTAGTATCTGTGAATGAACTATAAACTTCCCTCCAACTTACCTTCACCCAGAACTCCCTGCTCATCTCCCAGCTTGTAACAACATGCCATCAAGCAGAATTTCACTGGCCTTAGAACTGTTGCTCGAACTATAGATTGTACTCTACATTTATGTATACCTGCCACATGAAGTATATAGAAGCGGATCAAGAGAGAGACCCACCCCTCTCGCTTTCTCTTTCTTTCTAATGCAGTCTAAACTAAAAAAAAAAAAAAACAGTAAGACTGGGCAGTGCTGAATAAATATAAACAAACACTGTTACTGTGTTGCCTATTTCTCATCTAAAATGTCTTCAGAAACACATTTTAGTGTACTGTCTAGCAGTAATACGAGAATTTGAGAACAGGAAGTGCCAGCCCCAGCTGATATTGGGCAACCATTCACATCTATGGACAATTTTAGAGACACCAATTAACCTGTTCCCAATCTGCATGTCTTTGGACTGTGGGAGGAAGCCGGAGTACCCGAAGAAAACTCACGCTGACTCGGGGAGAGCATGCAAACTCTGCACAGAAGGGCTCCCACACTCGGGATTGAACCAGGAACCCTCTTGCTGTAAGGCAACAGTGCTAACCACCACACCACCGTGCTGCCCTCTAGCCTACCATGAGCAAAAGCAAGCCCACAGCCCTTTCCTCTGTTTTCTCTGGACATATAGCACCAATTTCAAAAATATTCATGTCTTTACTATTGCATAGACAGCTTAGGTTTATTAAAATACCATCTTTCCAGCAGTGAAATACTTCTAAAAGCTCAAGCAAATGACAGAGAGGCAGCTAGTCAGAGTGAAGTTTGAATGGAAGGCAATCTTTTCAGCAGCTAAGGTGACTGCTGAGTGACTGATATTGAAAAGGAAAAACTGCAAATGGTGGCCATATATTATGTTCAATTAGTGCAGCAAAACAATAAATTGATGTCTTCTTTTCCAGAGGTTCAACAACTCTGATTTTTTGTTCATGTCTAAAACAGAATTGTGAGAAAGTACACTCATAAACTACATCCTTTTGAGATAAAGAGCAGCAAATTGGCCTCACTTTAGAGGATTTTCTCTCTATTTGTCTGAAAACAAGGTGTTCTGATATTCGATTGGCCTCAGTATGCGGTGTGAATGCACTCACACAGTCACAGCCATGCAACACATATGAATGCTAGGAGAGAAAAGGCACAGTGACACATATTGACTTATTCTGGGCTGGAGACAGTATTGATTTCCCAGTCAGAGATCCAGAGACAGAGGCATACAGCAGGGGAGAGAGAGAGAGCATATTAACTCACCGGATGCATTCCAGGCCACATTACTGCTTCTGCAAAATGTTTTCTAAAGCATTATAAACCAAATTCCTTCTGCAAAATAAAGATTTTAAACATCAAAGAAATTGGCCTTTAGAAACTCCATTCGATTTCAAAAGTATATTTATACAGCCAGGAAATTTGTGGCCAGTTTTGATTTGGTCTGCACTGCACTTTTACAAGCATAAAAAAACACCTTGTCCTTCCAGAATGAATACAAGTCTTTGTGTCTATCAGGAAAAAGGCACACCTGACTCGGGTGCCTGTGTGCATTGATGGCGTGTTTGACATACGTTGTGCAGTGTAGTGTTCACCTTGGTCAAGCGCAGCGAGGTTAATGGTGGCCACATCAGCAGGTGACTTAAAAAGCGTTTAGCAGATATAATTGATGATGCAATTACTGTCCGGATAAAGCCGAAGTCTGTTTCCCCTCTAGCATTCCGCCCGAAGAGCCATACGTCTTGCTGCAGGCTGGCCTCTCCTGCTCATTCCTCCACTCTGCCAGCTCCCCTTCAGGGAAAGTCATGTTATCAACACAGGGGTTTTAGTTTAGTTTAGTTAGTGCACATCATGTCGCCATCAGGTCAATATTGGCAAAGGGCTGAAGGAGAGGTAGGCTGTTCTCAAACACTGTTTCTCCATCGGAGTACTTTCAAACTTCTGATCTTTTGTTATTAAACTCATCTTTTCTATGCTTATGCACCTGCTCCTTTAGATTCTCCTCAACCTAACAATATTTTAATCTGTGGTACAAACAAAAATCTTTCTCTGTTGGGTTAAATGTGTTTCTTTATTTGCCTGTAATCAAATAAATTTGCATATTAATTCTAATATTCTATTTACAGCTTCAGCTACAATAAACAGAATGCAACAGTAAGTCATACTCAATGACTTGACAACTCTGTAACTAGTGAAGTCAGGGGATTTTAGTGAAAATAGTTTAACAGGCCAGAAAAGTTGTCCCAAGTTGTCAAATACTGACACTTTGTCGTTGGCCTTATACATCAAAATATGACACGCTAGGTACCTGTCCTGTATCAGTTTTGGACAGCATGTCAATTTACACTTGTTATGCACACTGTGTCTTTTCAAAATAAACTTACATTATCACAGGAAATGTACAGCTTCTGCTTGTTTTTGTTTTTTTTGTTTTTTTGTTTTGTTTTTCATTGGTGCAAAAATAAAACGGTGGTGACTTTACAGGTACAAAACACACAAACACAATTTAAAAAAAAAAAAAAAAAAAGGTGTATTTACACAAAAACAAGGACAGGAAAAGAGAATCGAGTGACATACAGAGCTTGACGAGGTAAAAATGTACAAAACTTAACAAACCAAAAAAGGATCATTCTAAAGAAATAAATAATAAAAAAAAATTACTTATAATATACTTATAATAATACATAAAAGCTTCTGCTTGTAAAATGCATGCAGTCTCTTCTCAAAATGAACTTAAAACATAGGTAAAACATTTTGGTTTTAGGTTTACTTCCTTAGGTCTGGGTAACAAAAGTATGTGGTTAAGTTTAGGGGAAAAAACATCATGGTCTGACTTTAAATAAGTACATTTATTGCTAACCTAATGTGACATGTGACATGACATACATCACTAGCATAATATGCTACACATAGATACTAACACTCTACATCATCAAAATAACTTGACTGATTTTTGGTTTCACACAGGACACAAACAGCAGGCTCTTAGGTCGAAGTGCAAAGTTTGTTAGCGCTATGCACACTTTCCTGTTCTATCCTCCTGAGACTCCATCCTCTTACAAGACATCACATTTTGGCTTTGCTGCACCAAGTTATTCATTCTGCTTAACTTAGGCCTGTTGTCCTTATTTGTGGACACTTTTTTGTGTTAGTGGATTTAAGAGCATAATACACTAATGCATGTAAAAACAAGATGGCAGCCATCTCTGCCAAGTCAGTCTGCAGCTGATCCTAACACAGAAGTGGACAAGGTTCAAAACCTGATCACATTTTATGGTTGAAACTTGTTTATTTATGTTTTATAATGTTTGTAGTTTGATATTGCATAAAAAATGACCAATTTTAGCAACAGCAACAAGCTACAACACTGTTAATAAGGAAGTATTTGTTGGGACTTGATTGTTGCAGCATTTCACACAGGCATGTCAAAAACTAGTTTCTGTTCAAGGACCATGCTTAGTTTTTTAACTTATCAGATCCTACTAATCCCAGATAGGTAGAAGAAATTAAAAATACATGCCAAACAAAAGCTCAGTTCTCAAGAAGCTGTACACTACGGCAGTTGCCTGCAGCATCAAAACAGTGCGTCTCATACTGCTGCTAAGGGTGCCTTAGTGCATCGGTGTCTGGCGCAGAGGGCCAATGACCAAGCATCAGTGTTTGACAAGTTGCAAGTGAGATGGAGTTGGAATTAAAGGCAACACACTTCAAGTGTGAGTTATATTGACAGGCAAGCTCCTGACTTGAATAAAACCTGATATCCCTGTTTAACCCTACAGTAGCTCCGGCCACATGAGAATAATTACCCCCTGCTCAGGTTCATCCTCCAGGTGAACCAGTGCAATGATGGGTCAAGACAAAACTCATTCAAGTCACCGAGTGTGTTGATTTGGGTTTGGATAGCCCACCCTTCACCTAATTAGAGCCTTGTGAGACCCCCTGGGTGGCTGCTGGTGGTAACCTGCAATATAAGCACAACCTGTCCGCATGAGGAGTGTGTGTGAGTGGCACTGAGTTCATTTCACACAGCAGGTGGGGACTTTTACTGTTATTACCTGAGGGCTGTTATGCAGACAGATGCCTTCTCAGTAGGAGGCATTCAAGTGAGCAACACACACTTATGGATGCTAGGGTGCACATTCACACCCACCTAGCTTCATTTGTATCTACTCACAAACACACGCATGGTCAGACCAATATTAGTTTGATGATACTGGCCTTTAAAATAGCAGCAATTAGTAACATAGTGGGTGAATGTTTTTAAAGGTAATACAAAATACATATAGTCAATTTTTTTTGCAGCTTGGGTTTTATTTTTGCAGTGCTGGTTATTACGGATACTGGTTATGATAGCATTTCCCTCATTAACTTAACTGCAGAAGTACATGGTTTCAACAAAACTAGTTATGACATTGCTGTGTACTGCAGGATAACTTTTCCGAATACTTGCCAGCACCAAACTGTAAATGTGACACACAACATAATGTCCTGCTGCTGATGACACATCTCTCTCCCCTGGTAGCTCTTTTCAGTTCATTAGTTCTCTGTGTGCCTGGCTTTCAGGGCAGAAATCTGAAAAATCAGAAGACATAAGGACAGGTGATGATAATTATTGTAATACATTTTCTCCTTGTTACACAAACTATGTCCGACCGTTCAAGTGGCCATGGCTGTCACAGTTTTATTACTGGTTTACTTGACTGTTTCTCTTTGTCTCCGTGTTTTTCAGACTCACTGTAGGTGCTGGCAGCCAAAGAGACAGGGGCTTGTGGCTTACCAATTTACTAATTGGTAAGCCTGTCAACCTGTGCTGCGGTGTCATTGACCTTGTCTTTGCTTTGGTGTTTTTCTATGCAGAGAGTGCCACCATTATGCCGTGGCTTTCAATGGAAGCTTTTCACAGCATGTTATGGAATACCTGCTGTGCAAAACAATGTTGCTAAATGTGTTCATATGACAAATATAATACAGCACTAAATTAGATATTGTAAGAGGGGTGAGATGAGCAGTTAGATCCAATGTTTCAATGCATGCTTTATTAATGCTGGGATGTTTTGTCTGCTTTTTCCCTTCTCTTTTTACTTTGGTTTTGGCTGTCAGAAAAGAATTACACAAGCACCCCATGAAAATGATGGCTTTTAATATAGCTATACACTATAAAACAGCACACTATGTATAGAACTTCTCAAGCAGTACACTGAATTACTTACTTTAATGACCTTTTTAAAGATTTACACAAATGACATCACTTTGGCTGCACAGTAAGTTATCTCTTATTTAAGGATATAAAAAAAGGGGCACTGTACATGCACTGGGGGTCTTCAAATAGTATAGTATAGCACAGCATGGCATGGCATGGTATGGTATAGTATAGTAAAGTACAGAACAATAGTATTGTATAGTCAGTATAGTGCACTGGCTCTCAAGCTTTTTTGTGTCAAGGACCTCTAAATTAACACACATTTACACAGAACCCTATTTAATAAGATTTTGCTTCAGGGAGCTCCATCTGAAAATAGTCTTTTTGGTAGATATAATTAAGACCAGAATTTTATAATGATTAACTATGGTTGTGAAGATAACTGTGGAGGTAGTAAAACCTATGGTCAGAATTGTCACTCTTATGACTCTTTGTCACACTGGGCTCAATTCTTTAGCAAATTAAATAGTAAAAATGTCCCCATTCTTCTGGGGACACCCTGGAACTCCCTTAAGGACCCCTGGTTGACAATCACTGGTATAGTATAATATAGTATCATATCGTATGATATTGTATCGTATAATTTTGTTCTGTTAAGTTTCGTATCGTATTGCATCGCATCGCATAATTTTGTTTCGTTTCATATCGTATAATTTCGTTTCGTTTCGTAACATTTCGCATCGCGTCGTTTCATATTGTATAATTTTGTTTCGTTTCATAGCGTTCCACACTGTAGCGTTTCATATCTTATAATTTCGTTTCGTAATGTTTCGCATCTTATTGTTTCATGTCCTTTCATATGGTATAATTTCATTTCGTTTCGCATCGTATCGTTTCATATGGTATAATTTCGTTCCATATTGTATAATTTTGATTCGTTTCATAACGTTTCGCATCGTATCATTTCATATCTATAATTTCATTTCGTTTTGTAGAATTTCGCATCGTATCGTTTCATATCGTATAATTTCGTTTCGTTTCGTAACATTTTGCATCGTATCGTTTCATATCGTATCGTTCCGTTACGTTCCGTTACGTTACGTTACGTTACGTTACACTCTGTTCCGTATAGTTACGTTAAGTTACATATCCTATCCTATCGCATTGCATCGCATGGCTTTGTATCGTATAAAGGGTTGAGTATCGGTATTCGATATCTTTAAGGTAACGTCTCCAGTCAAACCATACTTGAAACTGATCCTTCCTGTACCCAGATCTAGTAAAAAAAAACTACTGTTTGTGTAGTTTTGCTAGAAGCCAATCACCACAAGTGTTCTTTGATTTATTGCAATATGTGATTGGCCCACTACTGCAGTAATTATACACTAATTATACAGCCTATGGTTTGAAGTGTAACATGGTATGTGTTGGCAATTTGGCACACCTAGATGCCACCAAAATGTTTAATAGTATATTATATGCCACTAAACAGCCCCAATAGTATATAGTATAGTGCAGTATAGGGTAGTATAGTATATCGCAGTGGTTCTCAAACTGTTGGGCAGCCTCCGTGGGGGGGACATAAAGTCACCGCAGGTGGGGCGGGATAATATAATGGGGTGAATAAAGTTGAATTAATATGAGTTGTTTCCCCCATTTTTGTAAATGATTGATGGATAATTGTAGGGTGATGGGGGGCATGAACTTTTTCCTGCTTCTGAGAGAAAAAATTGCAATATATTATAGGACAGCATAGTGCAATACAGTATAGAGGTATAACCCATAATAAATCACTTGCTCTTTAGATATCTAATTCATCAACAAGGTTGATATTTATGTGGCCTTAATTTGAAAACAGTGTATTGTCTTTTTTTTAATGCCAGCATCACTGCGTAGTGTGTTTGATGAGGTGTGAAATCACCCATGGGCTGACAATATGTCTGTCATTGGAATGTCCTTACATGTTAACAAGTGCCTGTGGATCTGTGTGCTTGTAGGTGCAGTCTGTTGGCTTCATGTGGCATATCTGTGTGATTCTGTGTGTACATATGCAACATTGTGCTTTTCATGTAGAAGTGGGTGAATACTGTGCAGGCCGAGTGTTGATTGGATGCACACGTGCCAGCGCTACCCTGACTTCTTCCTCTGTGGAGAGAGTGATTGTGTTAAGTATGATTCATAATGCATTTAGTAAAAACTGAAAATAATAAACAGAAAGAAGACTGACAATATATGACATATAAAACAATATTTACAGTAAGTACACAAGAAGAGGAGCTGTGGTTTTGTGGTCTTAAACTGATTGACTTGACAAACTGCTGGAATTTCACTCTTTACCCTAAATGATTTGTATTGCATTAGGCTGTATTGACCTCAATATAGTGATACATCCCACCACTTTAAGCATCTCAGTCTTATTACTGTAAAAGAATTTTTTCCTCAACTAGTGTTGAACAGAGATAATGTTATGGATCAAAGCTCACTATGTCATGATTTCTTTTCTTAGTGATCTCGGATGATTCTGATTCTTTAAGCCGCCCCTAGCCCAGTATCCCCAGCAGTTCCAACCTTGTAGTACCTGGCTCATCCCATTCAAACTGAGAATCCAAACTACTTTTTTATATGTTCTGCTATCTAGTTTTGACCTACAAAGAGTAGTACCTAGATCCCTGTGGACTACTCATTTTAACTCTTACAGACTCATAGTTGAGTAGTATCAAAGTCTACCAGCCTCTATCTGATAGTATGGGAAGCAAAGACACAGGGCTTGACATTAGCACCCACCCACTCATGCTTTTATGTGAACACATGCATACATACATACATATATATATATATATATATATATATATATGGTCCATATTGACATGATAGCATCACACAGTTGCTGCAGATTTGCTGGCTCTCCCATTCCAACACATCCCAAAGGTGCTCTGTTGGATTGAGATCTGGTGACTGTGGAGGCCATTGGAGTACAGTGAACTCATTATCATGTTCATGAAATGAGTTTGAGGTGATTTGAGCTTAGTGACATGCAGGAAGTAGTCATCAGAAGATGGGTACACTGTGGTCATAAAGGGATGGACACGGTCAGCAACAATACTCAGGTAGGCTGTGGTGTTTAAATGATGCTCAGTTGGTACTAAGGGGCCCAAAGTGTGCCAAGAAAATATCCCTCACACCATTACACCACCACCACCAGCCTGAACTGTTGATACAAGGCAGGATGGATCCATGCTCTCTGACCCTACCATCTGAATGTCACAGCAGAAATCCAGACTCATCAGACCAGGCAACGTTTTTCCAATCTTCTATTGTCCAGTTTTGGTGAGCCGGTGTGAACTGTAGCCTCAGTTTCCTGTTGTTCGCTGACAGGAGTGGCACCTGGTGTGGTCTTCTGCTGCTGTAGCCCATCTGCTTAAAGGTTCAATGTGATGTTCATTCAGAGATGGTCTTCTGCAGACCTTGGTTGTAACGAATGGTTATTTAAATTACTGTTGCCTAAAGAACTGCCGCTCACTGGATGTCACAATCAAAGTCACTTAAATCACCTTTCTTCCCCATTCTGATGCTCAGTTTGACCTTCAGACGGTCATCTTCACCAGGTCTACATGCCTAAATGCACTGAGTTGCTGCCACAAGATTGGCTGATCAGCCATTTGCATTAATGAGCAGTTGGACAGGTGTACCTAATAAAGTGGCCGGTGAGTGTGAGTGTGTGTATATACATATATATGTATATATATATATATATATATATATATACATATATAAAGTCTTCTGTTGAACAAGTAATCACTTAAGTACTTCAGCTTTAGTTCACCATCATGACATGACTTGAGTGCCTATCTCAGCAATGTTTCAATTCCTTGCCAACACAATAACTAATAATAAATGTAAAACTTTGAAAAACCACCAGCCACAGTATCTTGTAAGCATAAAATTTCATGTCAAGCCCTGCACAGACATATAAATGAGAGAGCATAAGGATGGAAAAGGGGGTTTTCTCTTCACATATATCTAAACACTGCCCTATGTAAGTGACAAAGGACTCAAAAAAAGGGGTGAACAGACAAGACTCATTCAACTGAACAGTGCCCTCTAGCAATGACATTCTCAGCTTATTGTGCAAAAGCATGAATCGTGAAGGAATTCTATGGCATGAACAGTAATGTCAAACCCTGCTGCGAATGTTATGATGGATTCCCCACTTCCCACGTGCAAAAATAATCAAGAAAAGCAACCAATTCCTCATATCTAAATGTCTCTCTTTTTCTTTCTCTTTCTGAGTCTCTTTTTTCCTCTCTCATCGCTCTCTCATTACTCACATAATTCTGTTACCTAGCACCAAGATGAGACATCAATTCTTCTGCCACTGAGAATTGCAAATTAGCTTTGAGTTAGCTCTTGAGGAGATGGGAGGAGACAGGAGTGGGAGGCGGAGAAGAGATAAGCTGATGAGTATGTTTGAATTAGCCCTCACTCGCAGTGGGAGAGAAACAATGTTGCAAAATTTGAGAGACTTTCAGTGACAAATTGGGGTGTTTTAATGTCATGAGTGACGATTTGAATCAGAGCGGCGTGCTGTGTCGGCTGCATTCCAGTATGGCCGGGGTCTCCCGGAGCAGGTTCCAGCCAGGGAGAAATTAACATGCCACTGAGATTCAAAGTGGCTTTGCAAGGTCAGTTGACTGGAAAATAATGAGCAATGAGCTAAACATGGGGGAAATTAGACCAACCAGTCTGTTAAACATTCAGCGGAGATGTTATTATTGATTGGAAAATGTGTGGCAGACTCTCAATATCTTAAAAGAATTTTAATAATATTGCATAAAAAAAATCTAATGGAAAATCTTATTAATGTGTTAAACTACACTGATCCTTAAAGCACTCTGCGTCTTTGTGCATGTTTTGTCAGACACTACCTCCTTTTGATATTTGAGCATTTTCTCTCATTCTCTTACACAAAGGCCAGACAGGGACAGATTCAATTTCAAGCATAAATAAATATTGTGAAAAGGTCACCTTTCCATCTGTTATTTGTGCAACCTCTAAAAGTAATTACATACAGAATGGTGTCGGCAAAGCTGTTTGTGTGCTTTCGTTGTCTAAACAGCATATCTCCCAGAGCTCATTTCATATACACCTGAGGACTGTGCAATGGTAAACAAGAGTAAATAACTACAAAATCTGATTGCTTGCACACTGACATACAGGCTCATTTAAAGGTATTAATTCTAAATTCTAGAAAACTGTTATAGTTGCTGCTTCTTTAGAAAAACTATATAATGGTTTAGTCACATTTATACATCTATATATATCTATATATATCTATATTTATATTTATACATATATCTATATATCTATCTATATCTGTATCTATATCTATCTATATATATATATATATATATATATATATATGTATGTATGTATGTATATTGCTCTGCTTTTTGTGTCATAGTAATTGAGGGAATACTGCAAATATCAAAGTGAAAAAAGACCACTGCACAAACATGTAGCTTTTAACACCAGAGGTACTGTATATAAAAACATGTGTTATCACAGTGGAATTAGACCTCATAAACTCACAGGCGATAATGCATGCATTATAAATGACATAATAGGCCATGCCTTCCCTGCAGCACAGGATCGCGTGCTTGCCTCCTTTTAGGAGAGGCAACAGAAAGAGGTCAAACGTGACATCAGGGGAAGGCAAGTGATGGCACTACGGCACCACACTGCACTTTGAAGAGAGGGAGAGAGAGAACTTTCTCTTGGGAATGGATTTAAAGGCCAGGTGGTCCTCTACATTGTCTAACTTTAGTTCCAGGTTTTATTGGCTGTTCTTACCAGGGAAGTTTTCCTCTAGAATAGAATATGATACAATTTGTAAAGACAAAGCACTGGTAGATCTGTGTTATCGGCATTACTGGCAATTCAGCCAGTGCTCACCAGACTACAGAGATGTAACACATCAGATTTCTGCCCATGCTTCTTCTTGCGCACTGCTACCTGCTGAAGTATAATACATAACCCTTAAATGCACTGATGATTTTTTAAAACATACCTACATTCATCTTTGTTAGGTATCCATCACTTATATAACCCAGATTAAGCCATATATTATAATCATAATGCTACTAAACATTTTGAAAAGTATCATTGACATTAACAAACATAAACATCAAAAGATTGTTTTTTTACTTTTTGTAACTCATTCATATATTTCAGCATAACCTATTGCAGTATATTTTATCTTTTGGTCAGTACAATATAGATAGTAGACTGGAACCTACCAAACACAAATTAGACAGTCACATTAATGAGTAATCATAAGCCCTTTTTATACAGTGATCACTTGTGAGCTGCTACAAAGACCCTTCTTCATGCTGCCTTTGCATTTTTACCCTGAACCAAACAACAGCGGCATTGTGCCGCTCCACTGTGTGAGTTCAAACAGCATGCAGACATTGCCAAATCCACGGCATCGGCTTCTAGTGGGACATATCACATATGTGTCAGCAGTGCTTTATAAACAATAACAATAGCATAACATGGCTAACAACTACTCAGCATTCATGTTGTATAGCAGTTGATCTCATCCTCTGCTCAGAGGGTAGGAAGCTTTGTTTTTCATTGTTTTCCCAATTTGCAGACATTGTTGACCTCCATTCTTTTTCTCTGAGTTAGCCGCTAACTGCTATCTGCTACCTGCTACTTTTTAAATCTCATGGTGGGTTGCACGCAACAATGTTTTTGTGGGAATTCCTCAGCTGAGGTGTTTCTGTTGCTGGACAAGACATTTACAGCATCCATCAGCTTTTGGAAGTCTTGGCACCTTGTTGCTTTTCACTAGCTATGGCCACAACAGCTGAAAGCCAAAGTCTTCCAGAAAAGTAAGATGCTTGTGAGATATCCTGTCATCCCAAGTTGAAAAATCGGCTAGGAGAAATACTTGTCCATTTCTAGCAGCAAGGTCAAGGCAGCTGAGGTAACAATATAAGGTTCCTTCATCAGTCCTAACTTCTCTATGGACTGCTACGTGGACAGTATCTTGACCGTTGTCTCATTAAGAGCTCACGTTGTCTAGCCATCTCTCACTCTCATGCTCAGAGCTACAGCTATCAAAACCTTCCAATTTCAAAGAAAATGCTGCTCTGCACTGAACCTACCACCCAGGTGCTGCACCCTCATATTACTGTGACAGTAAGCTAATAACATTTTTCATCACTTGATCTGTATTTTTTCATAGTAACAGTGAGACAACAGTGCAGTGTGTGTGCTTAATGGAATGAAATGAATGACAGAATGTAATATAGTCCCAGTTTCCTATGCATTGAAGAGTTAACCAAGCTAATATCTACACAGCACTGAAAATGTCATGACTGTCAAGTATGTATTTTAATTTGCCTTCAATGTTGGAAATCCCACCACTAGAATTCTAGCCTTGTCTTTAGTTACAGCCTTTCTCATAATTATTACTCTTTAGGCCAACTAGTAATGTGACCATACAGACCATTTACCACCTTAACAAGTCCATTTGACAGCACAAATGATGCCTACAGTATGTTCGGGTACTTATTGTATTCGTATTCATCTGTGAATTTAAAAGCTCTTCAGATGAGTAAAGCTATTGAGGAGTTGAGTGGCAGAAATTTCTGCCATTCAGTCAAAGAATTCTGTTTATCTCCGTGCTCTCAGACGCTTCGGGCTGTTTGTTTGCTACTCCTAAACAGGTCTCTGCTCACACCAGAGGAAACCTTCTTCTGTTTGCTCCATAGCAGTATGGAGAATGCTACCCCCTTAACTGCTTTATACAAGGCAAAGCATAACTCAGAGACGGCATGAAAACGTCACAGAAAGATGCATACAAAAGGTGAAAAGTTGCAGATTCTCTCCAGACAGCATGAACTGCGGTGAGGACACGCTTGCTTGAGTTGCAAATACTTCAACTTCAGCAATTATTCTGAGTTTTATGACTCCAGCTCCTTAATCTTACGAGGTAAATAAAGTCAGACAAAAATTTGCTTCGCTCCATAGCTAAACACATGCTCATTGGACCTCAGAGCAAGAGAAATCACCAATGTTCCCAAGTCACTCTACGCTCTAGACAAAATCCCAATCTCCCTCTCCTTGGTGCCTACATATCCAGCTGGTGAGCCATGCAAATATTTAATTACATATGTCACCCTGAAAAATGAATTCCATCTAAACAGGGCTGATGACTTTTATTGGACTCCAATGGTGATCAAGAAAATACAGCAAAACTGTCAGACTTGCCACCACTTAATGGGAGCTTGTAGTTGACAGAAATACCAAACCCCACAATTCCACATAAGAGAAAGTTAACACACTTATTCGTTTTAAGGGGGAAGGATACTGAAATTTCCAAGGGAACAAAACAGATTTGCCTGCTGTTGGTGATGACTAATGGATCCAGGAGGTCATTGCTCCATTTTTTCATGTGAATGAAACAGTCAAAAAAAATCAGTTACTTCCTGATGAGAGCTGGCCTTTGTAAGTTCTTATACTAGTGGGGCGGCATAGCTCAATATTTTTGTAGAATCGTTCAATTTTGTGATAAAAGCACCAAATTTGACAGATGTGTTGAAAAATATATTAAGAACTAATCTGGATATTGGGACATCAGAAACTCGCCCTCTGGTGGGGGCAGGCAATTGAATCCTACCAGCCCATGGGCCCGTCCCGTTTAATTGGATCCACTCCAAAATGTAATGGCTTCTAAGTTGGACCATGCTACATGCCTCCACCAAGTTTTGTGAAAATCGGTTGGACAGTTTTCACGTCATCCTCATCCAAAAAATGAATGGAAGTGAATGGGCAGCCACGTGTGGGTGGCCCGTGGACACGCTCCCTGAGTTGGATCTACACCATCCCTCCACCGAATTTTGTGAAAATCGGTCAGGTGGTTTTTGTATAATTCTGCTAACAAACTAATACATTGGGCGGCATAGCTAAAAAATTGTTCATTTTTGCAATAAAAGCGCCAAATTTGGTACATTTATAGCTTATATACTGGAATAGAACACTTTGGTCACCCCCCCAAGCTGCTGTTACCATGTTTTCAGCACCACAAATATAATTTAGAGACCAGTTAAAGTGAAAAATATGTTTCATTCTAATGTAGGACAATAGTAAATTAAAGACATCCAACACAATGGTGAGATTTATAGTTATTTATAAGGCCATTTAACAATGTTCAGTGAACATGCTTAACAATTACCCTGTAACAGTTTGAACATATGATATCTAACTAGTGCAGCCATCTGCAGCAATGTGGAACCTTAATAATAGAGCTGTTTTTACAACGAGGCCTTGAATATTAAGAGAAAAGAATTAAAAAAAAGGGGGAAAAACATACATAGATCACAGTGTCACTGTCACTATAATCAGGAGGCCATGAAATTGGTAGTACTGTTTCTTAAGTAACATACTGTAGTTCTGTTTACATGTGTTTGTGTATGAGCTGAAATGGTCATTGGGAAGTAGAGCATGGTGGATGGTGTGACACCTAGGCAAGACGACTACCAAGCTGCAGACAATCAAACAAGATCATCAAATCAACAAAAGTGGTTGTTTTTTAGGAAGACATCGCAGCATTTCCTGGGGTGATTGTGCCACCAGAACTGGGTGTTTTATAGTAAGACATCAACAGCATTTCCAGCGGCGATGGTAGCACCCACACCAGTTGTTTATTATAAATATTGCTGTGTTTAGGCATGCTGGAGGCTACTGTGTTTATTTAATTTATCTGGTTATAAAAGTTGCTTCTGGCATCCTGTTGGAAACACACGTTACATGTTAACATTAATTCATTGGAATATATACTTCCTTTTGATTGATTTTTGTGTTTTAGAGTTGCATCTTCTGAAACTAGTAAATCTGTGATCATCTTTCTGCAGAGTTCAGTGAAAAGAAAGAAAGAACATTGATGAGACGGACAGTACAAGTAGTTTTACTGATAGAATGAAACAGTGTATATTGTGCTTTTGCAGTGACTGACCCATTGATTTACTCTTGGGTAAAAATGAATGCACTGTAACAACCAGACAGGGTTAATCACTTGGAGGGAGTTTTCAGTAATGGATTGGTAGAACTGGACTAAGATTTCTTTACTGTTAAACTCAAACGGACCTGCTGCCTTGGCAGCTCAAATAAGGTGGTGTTAGACAGTCATTTGCATGTAGCAAATACAGGACAGGTGGGCTTTGAATGAATTGGGTGCACCTGGGATATGACAACAACTTGTAAACAGGTATAGCATAACTCCGAAAACAATAAGAAATCTCAACACTAACATAACAAACGCTATTTGTATGCAGCATCAGGCATTGAGATGGTGAAAACAATTAAGACAGTGTATTTGTTCTGACAACTTTGAAAAGGTGCATGAAATATCCACTATGGGGTTGTGTAGTGCTGTTTTGACACTCCAGGATTGCAGTTTTAAAACCTCAGCCATCTGTGCCAAGGTCTAATGTGAAGCAGCTTGTCGTAAACTCTTTGTTGGCCTCAGAGTCCAGGAACCATGAGGCTAATAACATCACTGTTGTTAAAATTTACTGTGTTTCTACTCGCCAGAGTCAGATCCCTCATTGATCAGAGTAAATCAACTCTCACCAAACCATAAAACATCATCTCGGAGTGATACCACTAATGATCTGCCCCAGCAGACAACACCCGCTGTCTGAAGGGTTGCTGCTGTATCAAAGCCATGCTGTCTGTCTCCTCTCCCCCCATGGCCTCATCACACTTCATCTAATAATGGAAATTTACGGCAGGTCTTTTTTTTCTTGCTCGCTTGGAGAGATAAACAGGCGATTGATGAATCAGGCATAATGCACAGGCTTACGGGCACAGACAGCACGCAGCCCACAGTAAATATGTGCAGACAGGATCGGATTTCGGCATTAGCAGTGAGGAGATGCATTTATTTGCCTCTCACCCAGACTCATAACAGCACTGAGCCTCAATTACCACGTCTGAGAGGTGCAGATAATACATGCAAACGGCACCACTCCCAACCATTACCAGCACATATATACAGTTTTCTTTTCACACTGTCTGTCTGAATTGCACTTCATTGAGCGGTGTTTGTAACAGCTACAGTGGAGTGATTATCGCAATGATGTGTGTGTGTAGTTGCTACATGTGTTTAAACACGAGGGTTTGCATGTGCCAAGCTACCCAGCCAACACATAGAGAAATAGAAAGATCATATGGTTTTCTGCTCTGCTTGTGAATTTTTCTGATCACTATCACATCATTTAAAATGGGTCCACTCCAGGCAAGAGTCCATGTGTCATAAAGAAGCATGCTTCAACTATACTTGTTCCATGTCACGTTTCCTTCTTACTTATGGAGCATTGGTTATTTATGAGGGCTAATAAGCTGCAGGCCAATATGTCATCTGAAAAGGAGTAGAAATAAAACTTTTAACATTTTGGCCTTGGGACTCTCACTGTTTCCAAAGTTAATACTACATACTCATTTTACCCGAATCACAGTACAGGCTGCATTAGCAAAGGAAAAGTGACAAAGTTACAATAAATTAGACAGCAACCAGGACACTATTGTTATCTGGCTATTTAAAAATAAATAAAACTACTTTAAGAATAGGATTAAAAAGAAAATGTTCATATGTCACAAATTGATATTTGAATTGCCAGCATTCAGATCTTAACCACGAGCTTCTTGACTTGTAATATGTGAATGAACGCTTGTGATTTCACTTGGAATGTACCAGGAAAAAATATGACTTGGCTTCAGACTTGTATACAGTGACTTGACACTAAACTTGAGTGAGCCCTACAACAGGCCTAAGATTGACTTGAGACTCGACTTGAGGCTCACAATGCCAGACTTGGGTATTGTCTTGCCTCGAGACCTTACTTAATATTTTTTCTGTCAGAATTTAAACTTTGGACTTCTCTTGAATGACTTGAGACTCTATGTGAGACTTGACAAGAGACTTACTCTTACAAACTTAAGACTTGGCCTGGACTTGCCTCGAGACCTGCTATAAGACTTCCTCTGTCAGACTTGAAACTTGACTTAGACTTGCCTCGAAACTTAACTCAAGACTTGACCTGACAGACTTGAAACTTGACTTGGTCAAGTTGGTCTAAAATTATATGAGCTTTGACTTGAGAACCACTCTGGAAGACTTGAGACTTGACCTGACAGGCTTGAGACTTGACTTGGACTTGTCTTGCATGATCTGAGACTTGACTTGAGACTTACTCTCATTGACTTGAGACTTGACTTGAGACTAGACTTGGATGTGTCTAAATCTATTTGAGACTTAATTTGAGACTTGCTTTGACAGACTTGAGACTTGACCTAGACTTGCTTCAAGACTTGACTTAAGACTTCCTTTGTCAGACTTGAAACTTGACTTGGACTTGTCTAAAATAATTTGAGCTTTGAATTGAGACCAGCTCTGAATGACTTGAGACTTGACCTGACAGACTTGAGACTTGACTTGGACTTATCTTGAATGACATGAGAATTGACTTGAGACTTAATCTCATAGACCTGAAAATTGACTTGGACCTGTCTAAATCTGTTTAAGACTTGACTTAAGACTTGCTCTGACAGTCCTGAGACTTGACCTGGACTTGTCTTTAATGACTTGATTTGCCCCAAAAGACTTAAAAACAACTTGGAGTGACTTCACCTTCACTGAGTTCTTGGGTGCACAGTGTCTCTCTGTGTCAAGCTGAGCACCAGGAGAAGGCCCTGCTAAACCAGCAGCTTAGCCGCACTGCAGTGCTTGCAGCCTGGGTACACTGTCAGCCCCCTCCCCTCTCCTCCGCCCACTGGATGTCAGCCCTGAATTGTGTTTTGATGTTTCTTCAGACCTACAATTGAGCTCCATTCTCAGCAGCCAAAACAGACATTTGTCAATTCATATGCATCAGGGCACTTTTTTCCCCCCCTCTCCCTCTCATCCGCCGCCACTTTCTCTCTCAGCTGTGCCTTCCCCAGTTTTAACTCTACCACTGCACTCAGTAACATCAACCAGTATGAGGATATGAGTGGCCGCGAGCCCCCCTGCTGCGAGTGGTGTCACATGTGATTACCATTATTTATAAAACTCACTCAGGCTCGGTTGCGCAGTCGGCCTCTCCCGGCCCTTGGCCCTGCACACTACAGTCAATATTTGCACGCAATCCTGAACTGTTGAGAGTTTCCATGGTGGTGAGAGCCTCCATTACATGAAATATTCAGGGCGCACGGAGACTCCCGTGAGGCCCAGCGCAGGGTTTTTACTCCGATTTGATTATACGACATGATTTTTTCATGAGCTATGACAGTCCTGTTGAATTAGAGTCAGCTCTGAATCCTTGTGATAGTCACGGAAGCTAGAGAGGAGGAGGAGCAGGCTGTCCTCTTCCCTTAATCCGTCTTTAACTCTCTCTGTCTGAATAAGGAGAGAACAAATTTAACCAGGAAAAAGTAAAAAAGGATCCCTTATAGAAAACACAAGACATACATCAAGATGACACGTGCTTGGTATTGTGTAATATCATCATGTCACAGATAATAGATCATACCTGTATATAATGCCAAATCGCTATTGCTATGTCTCCTTTAAAAGATGTTATACCTATGCTTTTAGACTGATACGGAAACACGACTTGTACCGGATCAAATCACAACGCAGATTGCCAGATCGTATGCTCAACGTTAGCGAGTGTGGGGCCTAAAGAGCGTGAGAGAGAATGAGTGTGTGTGACGGTGATGTGCGACAGTGAGGCTGCAGCGACCGGAGCAGAGAGTATGAAGTAAACATATTAGTACAGTGTGTGTACAGTTCTGGCTGTTCCTCAGTTTTTAAATGCTACATCTCCCCAAGACCCAAGACAAGTTTCCAAGTCTTGCTTGCAACCTGCTGATTGAAGTGAAGGGGGTTAACCCTTAAGTTAGTGAGTGAGGTTAGCTTCCCATTGAAACCTGACCAGGCTCATTTTTAAGGTGGACTGTTAAGGTGGACCAGTTATTCTTATGATAGTGACAATCTCAGCTGCTTCTAAACAGATTATGGAGAAATGTGTGACTGCTGAGTCTCTCCTGAGTTAGGGAGACTTTTAATGGTACTAACTTAAAATACATTTTGCTGTTATTAGTACTGTAAGTATTATTTAGTGTTAAATTATTGTAGTTGGGTTAGGCTTTATTTATCATGCGAGTTTGGTATGTAAATTTGTTAACAACGTTTAATATGTATTAATTCTTATATATTTAAGTATACCTTGAGCTGTTAAGAGTGTGAGTAGGTATTGTTCAGGCACTGTTAACGCACCGGTACTGTTTTAAAAGAATGGTTTTAGCACCTGTATCGGAAAAACCCAAACAATACCCAACCTTTCAGGAAGTCAGTGCACAATAAATCTGTCTTACAGTGAATAGATAAAAAGATAAATTGCAGCGCATCCATATTGTCAGAGGTGCATGACACTTTCAATGTAAAGTAAATCAGTGGTGTAAGGAAGATACGGACGGGCCCCCATGCACACTATTATGACGGGCCCTAGTGCACGCTATTGACAAAAAATCAAAGAATGTAAGAAATGAATCAAACTGAATAGTTTCATAGCATAATTATGGATTTTATAGGTTATGTAGAAAAAGCAAATCATTTGTTTTAGATAGCTACTGACTATTTTTTTTTAAAAAAAAAAGAAAAAGAAAACCATGACACAGATGGGTTTGCCTTTGCGAGGACATAATGGCAACATTCCTTTATATTTCCAAGGTGGCAATCTGAATTACGTAAGGGCCCGCTCTCTCCACTGGCCCCTCCACCCCAGGGGCCCCAGTGCAATCCCACTGCCTGCACTGTCTATATTTACTCCTCTGAAGTAAATTGAACTGTTCTAACCTATGTAAGGTTGCAAAGCAGCCCTATAAACCAGACTTCTATTTCTGCTGCACCCATTCACATATTAATGCCCTATGCAATCTATGCCGCCACATGTTGTAATTATCTGTAACTTTCTTACGGCACACTGTTGCTTCCATGAAGTAGTAAAGCACTAATTTACTCTAAACCATTTAAGACAACAGTAATTACAACTGAGCTGGGCAGGATATCAAGGACTAAGTGTTTGTTGAAATGGTCAGCCTGAAAGCCTTGGGTACATGAATACATGAGGGAGTGTGAACGCGAGAGAGAAAAAAGGAGTAATGCATAATGAAGTATTTGACGATAACAGTGCTGCCACAGACAGTTATGGTATAATGAGCGTAAAATGATCATTAGGGGCTTCTAATGGCAAAATCAGTCATGCTACCACACACAAACACAGCCTGTGTTAAGGGAAGTTAACAGCATTGTGTTGTTGCTCTGTGACAATTTTATGCTCCATAAAAATATTCTATAGTTTCTGTGATTGTCGAGGAGCAGAACCTGACGTGTTTAAAACATCTTGCGTCGGCTTAATGGCATAAAAACGCTCAAAATAGAAACACTACGTTATAATTTAAAAAAGCAAATATAATTAAACCTGTTTGCCTTGTCTGAAGGGATATTTATTCACTGACTTTTTCATAGAACGTTTAAACCACATAATCAACTAATCATGCACAATCTGACTGTTTGATAAACACACTCTGGTAGTTAAATAAGACAATATGTTTGAGAGGGCAAATCCTATGACTTTACCACAGAAGATTATAGATTTACAGCCTGATGTTGAATAAAGCTGAATAAAAATATTTTGACCACCAGTGATAAAGTGATTAGATTAATGACTGAACAGATTAACTGATTAGCTGGCCGACAGAAAATGAATTGTCAACTAATTTTACACTCAATTAATCATATCACTCATTTGTAAAGTAACAACTCCAAACAAGGGCTGCCCCCTAATAGTCGACCAAACGTTAGTCGACCGCAAAGGTCATTAGTCGCCAAGATTCCATTGGTCGCTTAGACGCAGGAAAAAAAAAAAGGTAAACTCTATTAGGAGCTACGACTTGTCAAAATAAATCAAAACCTTAATTTGAAAGGACGGACACAGGAAGAGGCCACGCTCAGCAGTCAGACAGGAGTCATATTACAAACCAATCCCAGCTGACAGATATCTTTCCCTTCTTTCGTAAATATTCAGTCTGTGATGAAAACGGAAAACTTGAGTGCAGGGCTACCCAGAGCTTTACATCTTTCTCCCATGGACAGGCCTACACACATATAAACAGCACCTGGAAGATCAGCTCTGCACTCAGGATTTCAGGTGAATTGCTTTCAATGCTTGTCAAGGTTGCTTAGCAACCTCAGACGCAACCTGCCATCACGCTCTTGAAAGCTGGCAAAAAAAAGGCACATGAGTAGCAGCCAGCGCCCGACCTCACGTTTTCCAGGTGGTTAAAGACACGGCATGTGTACGGCCTCTAATTTACAGGGCTGGTACCTGTGTCGGGCAGGAAATCAAAGTGTGGGATCATTTTGAGAAGGTGAAGGACGAACCCAAGGTGATATGTAAACTCTCATTCGTCGACTACAAACATGACGAAATATAGGCCTATATTAATTAAGGTTCATTAGTACGGTTTTGTATTTCTCTGTAATGTAGCACAGTGTTAACAATGTTACTGATACTATTCTTTCTCACACCTTCAACTCAAACCATTGTGTTGCCCCACCCAAAATATATAATGTAATAATTAAATCATGCACAATCTGACTGTTAAACTGACTACATTTGGTCTTTGGACTGTTGGTCAGACCAAACGCAAGATAAAGGCAGAAGGCAATATGCATATGTCACCTTGGGTTTGAGAAGATTTTTATAGGCATTTTGTAGGATATATGGTTAATTGTCAAATTAATCCATAATAAAACTAGAAAAGTGCACTCAGTAAAGTGCAGATCACCGCCTGGCAGCTGCGTTCAACCAGACATGATCACAGCCACTCTAGACAATGCATGCGGCGTAGTGGAATCGTCCCTCCCGGCTCCCTTACCGTGATGATGACAGATGACAAACCAATTTTTTTATTCATTTATCTTTTATTTACATCTCATATTGTGCCTAAATTTAGTGGTTTATAACATATTGTGTAGGGAATTAATCCGCAGATACTCGGGTCAAAAGTGAGAACAATCTTTTCTACGGATCAGTTTTTGAGCCACGACGAAGGCCAAAATGTGGCCATCAACACACAGTAAGGCTTGTTCTCTTTAGCAGGGACAATTTCCAGTAATGCATTTTGCTCTGTGTTTTTGTTATGTGATTTAGTTTAGGAGTAAGGAGTCAGTGGTCAATGACATTATGAAACAGAAAAACAATAAAAACAGTTTTTTTCAACATTATGTGAATTACATTAACCATGAGAGATGCTTAAGCATACAGTCATAAATCTGCACACAAATATTTGGCTGATTGGTCCAGTAATATGCAAGACGAGCTGCAGACAGGCAGATACACACACTTACACATGCACACACATGACCAAATGAATGATGCCCTCCAGGCTTCCGTCTGATGAGATAAAAATTAACAGAGCACTAGATACAATTTTTTTTAAGGTTTCCAAAAACTTTGACAGTGTATACCTTGAGAAAATCTCATGTCACGCAACTCTTTTATTATTCACTGTGTTGCTCAGTGATGAAGAGTTGCTGTGATATTTTCAGACACGGTGGGAGTCGACTGCTCACTAGGACGGTCAAGGTCATTCTCAACACATGCCTTTGGTCCACTGCACTAGATGATTGTCAGCTGAGTCCAACATTGTCGATTTGGCCTTTTGATTCACACAAACACACATTTCAACACACATACGCACAGCGCGCACACACACACACACACACACACACACACACACATACAGTGAGAGTGAGAGATTATTGGCTCCTGGCTTTAACAGACTGAATCCTGGCTTCCCAAACACGGACCTGTTTATGTGTGACCCAGCTTGAAACGATATGATTGGTCAGGGCCCACCAACGTGTGCAGAATGACAGTAGGTGGAGTGTATATACACACACACACACACACACACACACACACACACAGAATGGCAAACTGGATTGAATACAGATGGAAGGGCTTCCTTCTTTCATTGTGAGGCTAATTGCTTTCCTTAGCTTCATGCTATCCTGACAACAGCTCCCAATACTTTTCTATAACAGCATACATTCATGCAGAAAGTGCTTGATTCATTTTATGAAAAATTAAAATAAAATCAACATTGCATTTCTCTCTGTTGTGGATTAAAAGGATTATGAGTGAGGTCATTTCTGCCAGAGGTAATTCATACATATTGAAAATAACCGCTCTGGACTAAAGTGCTGCATAACTAACTGTTATCACGCTTAAAACTCCTTCTTATAATTTTTGGATTCTTATGTGTGTATAATTACCAAATATTTTTACCAATTATCAAGATTCACATTCCTTTAAAGGTAAACTGCTCAGGAGTTGTTGGTTACTATTTGTAAACAATATCGCCAGTGAAAGTGAAAATGATATCCAACCACAGATTCACTCTTGTTTGCTATATGTGCATTTTTTTCTGCACTGTGACTGCGGTTTTCATAACTCCTTCATGGATGCGTGCTGCTGTCAATCTGACACCTGGTCACTACTTTTTTATAAAGTCCCAACTTCACCTGGCTGCACCCAGACATATCCCAAACACAGCAAAATAAGAAGAAAAAAGGCAGAGGGCAGAGTCTCTGCAGATAAATACACTTCTAGTGAGTCATAAATGATGACTAAGAGGGATTACTTTTTTATGGGTCTATACAGTTTGTTTGTTTGATTGTTTGTTTGTTTAATCCTGCATAATATAGCTACCTTTAATTTTTTTCATCCTTTAAATTAATACGTTATATTAATTTTAACTTATGCTACAAAATGCTCAAGCAATCTGCCTATAGCCTTTGTCAAATGAAAGCTTGTATCTTTCTGATTAAAGTCCATTTAATTGCCATCTTCAGTATGCAATCAATAATTTTATGCTATAACAGTGGCCTATTTCATAATCTAAGTGTGTTGAACATTACAATAATAATGACAGAATGAGCTTACTTAAATGGGAAATAATCAAACCTTGTTTTTATATAACTGACCATTGTGTTATCAATATCTTCTGATTGGAATATTAAAATCATATTTGTTTATGTGTTCTTTAGGAAAGATTGCTGAAACTATTTTGCAAAAATGTCACACTTATGCCAATATAAGCTGTGGCCCATGGTATAATTAAAATATGAAGTATTGGTTATTCATATAAAACATGTATTTTTATTTACAATATGAAAATGTATTATTTGGCACATTTTAAAGATTTATAAATGTAGCCTGTGTGAGCTAGGCTTACAGCTTGAATTGTTAGTTCAATTTGTGAAAAAAATATATATATTTCTAATTGTTAATGAATAAGTGGACATAAATGTTGATGAAGTGCAGTGTTAGTCACTGACAGCAGCACCAACTAAACAGGCAGACCCCGTTTAGCAGCAGGGGCTTCTTCAGGTCAACAGAATGGAAAGTTCTGGTTTGAAAGTGCCTGAAAGAGGATATAGTACTATAAGCTTGTTGATACTATTATGCTGCGTTTGCAGGACCACATCATCACACACCTTCAGTCTATCTGTAAGGAAACTGTTTCCATCAAAGCTCCATCTCAGCAAATTCGTTGCAGGCTCTTAAAGAGGCCTGCAAAACCTGCAGATGGAGCATTTTGTTAAACCAGGTTGGGAAGTGTGAGGAGACATTCGTATTCAGAATACCTTTCTTATCCTAACTATAAGCATATGCATATAACACTTGATAATAATGATGATTTGATTATTTAATTACTTCACTTTGGTATCAGAATTATTAATATGTTGGGGAACAATCAACCCCTGACCCCCCACCACCCCCAGCCACACATCGCTGTCTGAAATAATCATTAGCAAATGTAATCATAATCATAAATAAACTTCATAAACAAACATTTTTATTACTACAGGTTCTAGTAGTAAAGTGTACTGCTATTCGGCATGTCCAAGTGGTGTTGCCATACCCCATTAGAACACAGCTCGCAAGCATAGCCTACCATTGATGTCCTTGTTATGTTATATTTGCCAGCCCATGTGAAGTCTGAGTAAAGTGTCAATCGTGTATGTTGCACTGCATGTGTAATTTATGCAATTAGTTATATAGAATATTTGTAAAGTATACTGTGTTTCTGCATTGCTATACATTGCTATACATAGATTTTTTTAACAACATGTTGACTCAGTGGAAACAACCCATAAAATTAGAAAAAGAAATGTGTCCAAATATATGCATATGTGGTGAAATTAAATTTTAAATACCAAATACCAACTCATTCGATCATTATATTCACATTTCAATCACTTGACTGTTGGGTTATTAACCTGACTCATGCTGGTTGCTGTCTGACTTTGGGGAGGAAGAATAGACAATGTGCAAAATCGCCACCATTTTTTGCAGTATATTTTCAGTAAATCTCACTAAACACTTGCATATGAGACATACACTATATGCATGTTTATATTTGACTGTCTAGTGGTTCTTTTAGGCAAAATGCGGGCCATCACAAATCTATGATTCCTCCTAGCTGCTCTCATCAAACCCATCCATGCAAATCTCCAATTAATCAATTTTGTCAGGAGAAAAGGTCAAGTTTGCATATTTGCTATTCTTAAGAAGCCATACTTACCATTTTATCTCAAGCTGTAGTGCTGAGGGAAGCCTGCTGCTCTGGAACAAATCAAACCCATCACTTGAGAAGTGCTTCTCTTTCTGATGACTGCAGGGATCAGACTGAGCAACTGTGTCTGATTGTTTGACAACACTGTCAGTCTGTGGTAGAGCGCTGCACAGACAATGGTGATTGTCCCTCCTCGTTCAGGACTCTGCATCTCCTCTTTTGCACAGCTCCAAATTGATTGTAAAATGCACATTAACTTAACCAGTGCAAACTATGTGCACTGAACTGTGATAAAATACGAACATTTATAAGGTATTGATCCTCGGGAAATTCATGGCAAAAGCCACAACGTTCCTCATAAAGCCTGAACAGTGGCCCAGAATGTAGGATGGTAGTTTGAAAAGACTGCTGTGTGTTATCACTGGTCTAATTGAAGTGGTAACAGCTTCATCACTACAGCCGCAGGGTGTGAAAAAATGAAGAGTACAGACTGTGGTTATCTATTATGGTGCTAATTATAGGAATATGCCTTGGGCTTAGCAACTGTCCCTGGCACTACGCTATCTGTAATCTATTCCAAAACTTGAGAGTGCTTTGCAAGGTTAGAGATGGGGATGAAATAAACCTCACAGTGGATGGAGCTGATGCTGTATTATCTGACGGTATTATCTTCAAACAAAAACAACAAAATTAGCTTTGAAATTAAAGAAAAAGTTTGATTGGGACTATTATTTGGTTGTGCATGCATTTGTGTGTGCGTGTATGTCTGTGTGTGTGCGCAGCTGTGTGAGGGTGATTATGGTGTGACAGCTGCTGACAGAGAGCCCGACTTGAGGCAAGTGAAGAGGTCTTAAATAAGGCAGTAGCTTTCTGAGTAGCTACACTCTTCTCTGTGCACTTTCCCCCTCTCTGAAAGGCTGCAATTACCATGTCAGCTGCTATACCGCTAACATGAAGAAAATAGCTCAAGCTAATTATTCACTCTCTTGTTCAGTCAGTAAGAAGGGGGAGTAGTGAGAAACATAGAAACTGGGAAATGGACAAAGGCATGGTAATGATGACAGATTAAATATGCAATGTTTATCCTCAGATGTTAATGTTCTGTCAGCTTTGTGAAAATACTATTATCCTTGCCCTCTGCGAAAGAAAGAAAGTTGCTAGATTGCAGACTTAAGATTCTAAAACTGAGGCACACCTCCACTTCCTAGGATGCATCACCTTACCACTAGGAGAGCTCCATGAAGCTGGTTTGGTTTGAATTGCCAAGTGTTGGCGACTTTGGCCGTAGAGATGTCTGCCTTCTCTTGAATTGAATGGAACTAGATGGGACTCTGCTTGGCCGTGCTCTAAGCGCCAAAAACTACATTTGAAAAACTCAACAGCAATGTCTCTTTGCAGAAATCATGACCCAGTTACTCAAGATTCTCCAAAGACCTTGTTCAGTTTTATGTAGGAACTAGCTTCTTTTTTACCAACTGTATCACCGTGCAGAAGAAAGCGTGCATATACTCTGTTGTTTGGCTGTTGTTTGAGACAGTGCTAGAAGTAAGGCTAAGCTGTAACATTAGCTAGCTCAGTGCTGCTAGGTGAGCTAACGGTTCAGTAGATTCCTTTTGGGCGGTGATGCATTTGGTGGGTGTATTCTGGTAGAAAGAAAATAGTTCCTACATGAAACTGCTTACAATAAGGTCTGTGGAGTATCTTACCATGCTTTCAGACTTTCTTTGGTCCGAATCAGGGACTAATTTTGTGACAAAGTTGCATTGTGTTCTCACGGCAGCATTTACAAGCGGATCAGATCAAATGTCTTGCGCGAGAAAGCTGCTCTTGATTGGTCAGAAGTTCCATGCGGGTAAAATCCAGGAAGTAAACAAAACATTGAAGAAGAGTACACTTGCAAGATACATGCAACACTTTCTAATGTCACAATGGAGGGACAACTACGCAGGTTGATATTAGCGCTGGTCATCGTGGACTATATTGCTGTCATTGTTTATTTTAGTCAAACCATACAGTTTGAAAACGAGGAGCGGCTCCAACTAGAAAGCAATGTTTTGATGCATTGGATGTGCTGAATGTGCATATTAAGGCAGTACAGGAGGAGGTGCACAATAATAATCCTCCAGGACTGTAACATGCTCATGCTAGTTTAACCCAAAAAATGTGTAATGCAACTGCAGTTGGTTCGGATTGAGGTCGGAACCCGTTCTCACCACAACCGAACCGCACCGGAGTTCTTTTGTAACCAAGCTGAGACTGCCTCTTTGAGATGATCTTTGTCCAGTTGTGCGATTGTTGTGTTCACACCTGCCCAAACAAATCGCACCTAGGGGGCAAAGAACTTGAGTTCGATTGATCCGAACCAAACAGGGCAGGTGTGAAAGCACCCTTAAGTAATTGGGTCATGATTTCTGGAAAGAGACATTGCTGTTGAGTTTTTCAAGTTTATTTTCTTTTTTGGCACTTTGAGCGCCACAAACAGAATGCCATTTATTTCCATTATATTGAAAGGAAGGCAGACATCTCTACAGCTGATAGCACCAACACTCTGCAACTCACACCAAAACAATCTGGAATAATAAATAGCACTACAGGTAAGAGATAAAATATGTATTTTTGATTTGGGGTGAGATTTCCCTTTGAAGACAAATGCAAGAAGATAATATATTAACCTGAGTCATACTGTGCAACTGTGACAGCACATTCTCCTAACTTTACTTGATCAAATAAAGTCTAAGGACCATGCCTCAACCACAATTAAGATTTGCTTCAGTAATATTTGATTTGAAGGTTTTAATGCTTTCATGCTAAGTTCAATTGGCACAGGCAAGTCAAAGACATTCAGTCTGCCAAGAGGCTGTGTGTGGTGTATTTATTTCTTTAATTCTTGTGGTGATGATGGTGCATGAAGTTTATTGACCGACCTAACAAGGGAGCAATGTTCTCAAGCATGTTATCAAGTTTTTTTTGTTTTGTTTTGTTTTGTTTTCTGCAGAAAAAAAAATGGAAAAAGTCTACATTTTGAAGGATACTAGCTTGGTGATTTAAAAAAGCTAAACTGTTACTTTATATTTTCAGAGGGTTGATAAAAGAAATTCCATTTAATGTTTTCTATTCGTATTACTGCAAACTAGCCAGAAAGTGCCAATAGCTTCAAAGTGTTGTCATCAAAACTACTCTGTTGATACAACAATAATATTATTTTGTTGCACACTGTAGAGATAAAACACCTTTGTTAAGATCCCCTTCTGAAGATGTGTTTTTCTTAAGACTGACTCAAGGTGTTTGAAGTGTAAATACTCAGTATGGGTTTCTCACTTTTTCCCAAAAGTTTTGTGGATGTTACCTTCGAACTTGTTCCTTTATAGTCTCCTGTATTTTGCATTTATACAGCAATATCCAGTTTACTTCCCGGCTCATCCAAAGGTAAGGGTCTAAATCTGTTTTTGTCATGTTTTCTGTTATGAAGTGAACAGATTATTTTCAAGTTTAGATACTTTCCTTTGACGACATGACTTGCTAAAGATTTAATAAGCACAGGAGTAAAGTCCTCTTATCAAAATCACTCAAACTCAAAGGTCATTCAGAAATGCTGCCACTGCTCGCAATTAAGCGGCCCCCTGGTGAGAGGTGTTTTAAAGTGGCTTAAAAGATTTTATGTGGTCTGATGTTTATCTTCCTTCTCAATGAAGTTACTTACAAGTACTTTGTTTCCCTCACACATCATGCATTGGCCTAATGAGACAGCTCTTCAAGTCTGACTGCATTTATCCATCCTCTAAAATAGCCATATCCTCACGTAACCTGCACTATTTTTGATGTTTGCATACAATAAACTGTAAGATAAATGTTATCCATGGTACATAAAGATAGTGAAGTCTTATAGATGAATCAAAAGGTCCTAAGCATGATGGTTTCTAAGCTATGTGTCATTGGAAATAAACATTGGCTGTAAACTTATTGAAAAATACACAAAAATGGTCGCAAAAATCTACTATAGTGATGAGCAAGTGTTTCAGATGCATGCTAAGGTATGTTACTGCCATCACACTTCATACTTTAGTGTACAGTGATTTCTCTCCCAGTGCCCCCACAGTATGATTATGTGACGACTAGATCTTTTCTATATCTAGCAGAGGCAGCCAGCAGCACAGACACATTGTTATTACATTATTTATCAGGCAGTAGCACTTAACTATTAGTAGGGCCTCTGACTTCACACACACACACACACACACACACGCATGCATGTTGGCGCTAGTATGTACATGCTTGGCCACACTCACACCAACAGCCACGTGCACACACACACAAATCTCCACCTGTCCATGACTGACAGAAGATTTTTTGCCTTGTCATTGTTTATCTCGCAGACAGCATTGATTTAACTGAGTCGGACAGGTCCCTCTAATCCCTCGGGTTATTGGAATTTTGCTTAAAAAAAAAAAAGGCTTATGGGAATGGACAGGCATCTTAAAAAGGGAAAAGAAATTCTCCCAGAATCCATCAAATCACTGTGTAACAGTGCTGACGCAGAGGTATTGATGCCACCTCCTTGTCCAGATGATTTTATCTAACACACAAAGACAAAATGATAAAGAATCACCAATATTCATTTGTACCTCACAGCAGTATGACCACATTATTGTACATCTACCATAGAATCAAATCACCTGCAGCGTGTCATTGCTAAATCAGGAGGTCACAGATTGCTTATATCAGGATAGGTGATCCAATGATCAAGCATGCAAATAGATTATTCCACTAAAGCTCCCTTTGTTTCTTTTATAATTTGAGTTAAATTGATTCATGCCAGAATCAACAATTACAGTCATTGTTTAAATCCCTGGGCACAAACTCATTTTAGCTGCATTAAAGTCTCTGTAGTTGGATTTAGTTGATTCTAGGATATAATCAAAATTTGACACTGGAGCTGTTCGTAATAACCTGTATCAGCTGTAAGTAATAAAAAAGATTTCACCTTGTTTAGCCAAAGACATGCATTGGAGTTGCTGTAAATATTAATTCAGAACTTCTAATACTAAAGTTGGGGTTACAAGCAATACCAAATTAAACTGATGTCGGTGTTTGTCATTGTTTAAACCTGTTGCTAACCGATGCCCTATAAGAGTAGGTTACACACTACCCAATCTGCACTGGCACCCATGACTCTGTTATTTATTCAGTCCAACAGCCAATGTAGAGTTATTCTAGTTCTAGTTGTTTAGCTAGGCTAACCACTGCTTTTCTTTGGATCATGACGCTGAGGCTGAGGGCATGAAGCCTGAGGCTAAGTTACCATAGTGATCACATGGAGCTTAGCATGCTATCCTGCAAACAAGTCATTTCTGATCACTTCAGTATGAATATTTTCATCATCTCCCTTCTTTAATGAAATAACTTTTGTTATACGCGAACATAGATTTCAGTTATTAATACATTTAATCACATTCATTTATTGGTCATTAAATTTCAATCACCAGTATGTTTGTTAGCATTTGCTCCTTACCTGCTGGTTATGGGTCCAAACTGCCAAACAGGAAGTGGGAGCATCCAATGGGCTTTACTGTAGGAGAGACTGTACCAAGTTGGTTGTAGAGTAGGGGGGATTCATTGTTTGAGGTTCTTTTTTAAAGTACCCATAACATCTTATATTGTTAATACGTTAGGATAATAATTAGACATTGCTCTTATTTTACAAAGAAATGTTATTTGTATGTCTTTACTAATTGTGAACTGACATTGGGATGTCTGCTATAAGGGGCTTCCTGTATAAAACTCAGAAATAGAAGCGCCTCAGGGAGTTGAAAGTTGTTTCAGTTCAGGTGCAGACCTGCCGGAAGCAGCATGTGCGAGCTGCCCAAGAGCCACATGGGCATAAGCCAGGTTTTCTTGTTTACTGGTGAGTTTACTTATGTCCTTTTGACAAATTTATATACATTTTTAATTGATTTATTTATTTTCACAACTTTTTGTTCATGACCTCACCAAAACCTGAACTGCTTTATCCAACTGCTGTGTGTCTGCCTTCACCACCTGGCCAGCTTATCTCCATTCAAGTTTTCTAGTAGGCTAAAAACATTGCTTTTTTGCTTGTTTGTTTTGAGGTTTTTTTGTTTTTCTGCGGATAATGTTTTGCTTGCATGTCACAAAGAAAAGATTTTTAGCCAATATGGGTAGCAACAACTTGTAGATAAGATTGTAAGTGTAAGGGGCGCTGGTGGCTTAGTGGCAGAGCAGGCGTCCCATGTACGAGGCTGTTGCCACAGCGGCCCAGGTTTCAGCAACCACGGAACCCACTGGGTCCTGTCGCTTTGTTGGACAAACATCTTACATTGCTGCTGCCCAGTCCACCAGCCTTTTATCTCCATCCAAAGCGGACAAACTACACTAAAGATCTATGGTAAGTCAGCAATGTATTGTAGCTAGCTTGCATGTTTAATCTGTTGTCCATTATGCTCACTTTTCTGTGGCTGTGTTGTCAGTTGCCAGCGATTACCGTGTAGCTTGGTTAATCAGCAAGAAACAAAAATAATACCCCTGGCAAAAAAAGCTGGGGCAAGGTGAAGGGTAACGTGAGCTTAATAGTTGCTGCTGGTGTGCATTTATTATGTAACTGAGCTACTAAAGCCAACAGGGATGAACTTCTCTGACTCCATGTTGGCACGAATTTGTAAAGCAGCTGGTATTTTCTACTGTGTGCGTGTGCTGTTTGGCAGCCATTCTGCTGAATGTTGCTGCAGAACTACATTGCCTGACAGAAGAAGGATTATTTGTTATCAATAAATTATGTAATTTATTATTATCAGTGTTTTTTATCATTATTAATATAATTTTATTATTATTCATTCATTTATTTTTCGTAACTTCTTATCCTGTCAGGGGTCGCAGGGGGGCTGGAGCCTATCCAAGCTGACAATGGGTGAGAGGCAGGGTACACCCTGGACAGGTCACCAGACTATCACAGGGCTGACACACAGAGACAGACAACCATTCACGCTCACATTTACAATTTAGAGTGACCAAGTAACCCGCATGTCTTTGGACTGTGGGAGGAAGCCAGAGTACCCACAGAAAACCCACACTGGAAAGGGGAGAACATGCAAACTCCACGCAGAAGGGTCCTTCACCCCACCAGGGACCAGGAAGTGGTGGTAGCAGTGGTATTAGTGTTAGTATTTAATGATAATGTAGTAACAGTTATTCAAAAGCAATACGCCACCTGAGGCGAGGGTTTACTCAAGTTCACGTCTTGCCCAACCACACCACTTAGCTGTTCTAAACTCACTGTAAACCATAGCCTTTAATGGCTTATTATCTCTGCCAGGCGTAAGTCTGGAGGAGATCATGCATTTGGTTGTGTGTGCGCGCATGCATTAGCGAGAATGTGCCTTGTATTTTGTGTGCACATTTATGGCTGTATGCTCAAGTAACTCTCATGTTTGCAGTGATTAGAAATTGTTGAAAAACCTTTTATTGACTGTTTTATAGCATCATGGACTGCTGACTTCTTACCTCTCTTAACCAACTACTAGGGGCTGCAAGCTTTGCCGACATTACCTGGGCTAAAATCAACAAGCCTTGTAATCTGTTTAGGACACATTTTGGCCTTTGTTTTAGGTCAACGTCTTATTTTGACCTGGAGTATCTGAAGATTAATACATACCCAATATGTTATGATCCAATAAGTGCATGATATAAGATGAATCTGTTGCCCATCTTCACTGCCATCTTGACTAAGGGAGCCACAAGGACTTGGCAGTCCAGCAAAGACACAGTTTTGTTCCATCTATTGCACAGCATCATGCCATGCTGGAAGCATTTTAAAAACAAGCAATTACCTTCCTGACTTTGTAGACTTACAGATTTTGTTGATCTAGTCATTTTTCCTTGACACTGGTGCTCCGACCACAAGTAAGTAAACAGGCTATATAGTTAAATGGCTTCTCTTTTTTTTTTTTGTCCATTTTAATAGTGTTTGTTGTTATTTCCTACTTTAATGTGCTTTAGCCCACAAAGTTAATGGTGTTTTAAGTCCAGTTATGAATGATACAGATCGAAGATTCTAACTGTGTTTTGGTCGTTAAAGATACATTCATCCTCAAAATTATATTTCATCTGTGTATCACATAATGTGCCTGAAAGCAGTTAAACTTGATCTGCTTTGTGCAACGTGCTGTGGCTCCGTCAAAAATCAACGAGGCGTGTATTTATGTTAGCTTTTGGGATGCTTCTGAAATGTGTGTCTGCTGAAATTACAAGAATTGTCTGCAGTGGTTACAATCAGACTGGGCAGCTGCCGGTTGTATTTTGCATTCTACTGAGTGCACTTTTCCAGTTGTTTAATGGCCACCTTGCTATTTTAAACCATATAGATTTGTTGTTCTTACTTTATGCATGGATTTTAAACAAGTTATCAGTCTTTTCTCTTATTAAATTTAAAGGATAGCCTAAGTATCTTCAATAACCTGCAAATGTATTTGCCAGTAAAGTAAACTTCAGGTCCACTGGTATTCGATAGTGCTTTTAGTACTAATTCAATTAACACACAATTTTTAAAAGCAGAGAAATGAGCATTTTTTTAGCTGAAATAGTTCTTTTAAAGCAGGAAAATAAAGACAACCAGCACTGTATCCAGTTACACAGAGGTCATGAGAACCACGCTCTAAAAAGGCATGTCTGACAGAGTGGTGCTCTCTCACCCCATTTAGCCCCTGTGATGGATGGATCATTTTATACCCCATTAATCCATCCATTTGTCAATTACTAATGGAAATTTTGGGGTTGAGGGTGGGGTGCGGGGCAGGTTTCAGGAACTGTCAAGTCGCTGAATGCCACCTTGCATCAAGGCTGACTGTAATTACAGAAGCTGTCTGAGAACTAACGAAAACGTTCAAAACACAAAAAGGTGCAACGGGTGATAATGATGTTTATTGCGCTCCATGATTATTATCAACACCGTCACTTCCAGGGGGAATTCATTTTGTATTTTGTGAACATGATTGCCTGAGTACCATACATTGTTTCGTTGTATAATAAGCATTCACTGCAAGACAAGTGGCTTGCTGATGGCACTCTGCTGAGAAAATTATGCTCTCTTTCTACCAGACAACATCACATTTTGAAACAATAGAGAACAGAGATGGATTTGTTCCCAGACACCTTTCAAAACTCTTTTAATGAAATAAAATGTGCAGGAATTATGGGAGATTATGCAAATAAGTGTGCAATGGTGTACTCGAGGGTTTGTTATGTTGTTCCATCCCTTTTATCGGAAGTAGAGGAACACATTAGAAGAGTCTTTTTTTTTTCTTGTATTACAGTGAACACCATTCAGTTGTCTGTTTTACCGCTGCAAACCACATTAAGAAATTTTATTGCTTCTGATCAAATTCATTACCATTTTTTCTTCTTTTTGATTATGTAACATGCATGCATTCATGGTCATTTTACCCTGTAGAAAGTATTACAGTAAGGTGGAAATAAACTAGTAATAAATACAGTGATAATAAATAAGTCCAGGAAACAGAGAGGAGAAACAAAGCCTCTTGAATAGCTGAAGGGACATTATGGAGGTTCAAAAAAAAAAAACAAGGTTTATGAGAAGCTATCTGCTGTCAGTCCCTGGAAATTACCCCAGCCTGTGAAGGCATCCCGTTTCCTTCCCTCATCTCTGAACGATGGGTGGATGTCTCTTTAACAGCTGGGGTTACCGACACAGCGGCTCGCAGGCCTGATGAGCTGCTCTCTCTATTTGCTCTGCTCATTCTCCTGAGCACAGTGGCCATCCAGATTAGAGCCTATGGCCCATTAGGCAGCCACGGAGGTGGGCAACCTTATAGGTGTAGCACAAGTGTGTATGAGAGTGTGCATGTCTGTGTGCAGTAAGATAGACACTACGAGTCATTCTGGAAGAGACTTTGTGCTCTTGTATCTCCAGTCCTAATGTCTTAGAAGAACAGAAACCTGAGGAAATCTACTTTAATCTCTACAGTTTAAAATACACAGGGAGTTATTTTATTAAGGTTTATATCAAGATTAGGTTGCATGGTTACTCATCAACACACTAATATGAGAAGAATACAGGTTAGAAATATTATAGTTATGCCAGAGGTATTGAGCAAGTCACTTGTGAACTGATTACACAAATTCTCTCCATAATTAAAAATAGAGTTTCTCTAAGAGGTGTCCTTTTCTTTTTATCACCTTTATGTTCTAACCCTCCCTGTCTTCTAGTCCTATTATGCCACCTAAAAACAACCACTCATAAACTGAAATAAAAAAGATACTTTAAAGGAAATTAAAAGTTTAAAAACTTTTTTATGTGTAATTCATGTAGATGTGTCCTCAAATTAAAATGTCCCACAAGTATATCAAAATGTAAATATACTGTTTGAGCTGTGTGTGCATAATAAATCAAGTATGAAAACCCAGTTTACTTCACATTCTGTGCACAATGCTACTTCAGAAAATATTTCAAAACATCCCACTGGGATGAGTTTACTGGAAAAAAGGCTCTCATGTGCAGTCTATGTGAGACGCTGACAGTTTTTACAGACTTGCCTAAAGCTATAGATGGAATTAGCTTAGAAGTTTTCCAGCTTCATGCTGCAGTGAGGGCATTTTTTCTTTTATTCACAAATCTCAGACATATACACATTGTTGCACATTGATACAAGCCAAGTCAGCATCACTCTCTCTCACACACACACACACACAAAGTGGTGCAAAGGACACTAGGACTTTCACAGTCCTTCTGGAATTTCTGTCATGCAATCTCTACTGTTAAAGTGCCACAAAAAAGGATATACTTAATATTTTTCATAATAATATCAATGTATTAAATGACAATGTGAAAGGCTCATAGAAATGAACCTACAGAGAATTCCTCCCAAAATCTGCAGCTCCCCTACTGTTTAGGTTCGCTCTCAGAAGGCAGCTCTTTTTAGTAAAAGGGGTCTAAAAACCTGCTCAGCACCAAACAGACAGACAGTTAAAGAGTAGATGGTGAAGCATTCAGCAGCTAAAGAGCCAGATATTTACTTCAGTAGTTGGTGGAGACCAAAACCAGCCCGGTCTCACTCCGAAGTCGTCGAAATCCAGCGCTTGGGCAGTGACTTGCGGTGTCAGAAACCAACGAAAAAAGGCGTCCTTTAACGTCAGCATGATATTTGGCCAGTTGCCGTTATACAGTAGTAGTGGCATCAGGGGAAAATATGGCGGGACGAGGATGAAAGTTAAAGTGGGCAAAGTCTGAGTGGGGTTGGCGGGAGTGGTGGTGGATGGGTCCAACAAACACAGACTTTCCCCGCTTTAACTTTCGCATAGATAATTTTTACATTTTGTTCAGTTTTAAATAGTAAAGTTTTAGCAAGAATGCATGTGTGTGAGAACGCCTAGGCTTATGACTGGATAATCAAGACCTGGATTATTCTGCACAAGTTGTGTGAGAGTTTGTAAAAGTTATTTTGATACAGTTTTGCTATCGTTAAGTAATATGTAAATATCATGTTCACAACTTGTTTCTGCTGCCCCCAAGTGGCAAAAATTATCAGCTGCCGGATGTGTAACGAAGATAAATTTTTGCCCAAGGGATTTTTACACTTCATTTAATGGTAATGGAGCCATTGCCTGTCTCATTTGCCTAAATGCCCTTGTGGCAATAAAGATTAAACCCTTGGTCCACCACTGTACATGGAAGAAGTCCTTGACAGACTCAGTGAATAGCAATGCATGCACCCATGCCTTTACATATGTAGGATAATGCCCTCCACTGTGCTCCGGCCTCAGGGGACTGTGTTTACAGGGCAGACAGCCCCATACCATATCATGTAAATCAAAAGCTGAGCTTGAATTTGAAAAACAAATCAGAAGACAAGGCAGACTGTGAGTTGCTGCAGGCAATTTCGAAGAACTGTAATCATGGTTTGTTTCTGAGCAATTGTTTTTGCCACTGTCACCGTTTTGTGTTATGCTATTTCAAAATATTCAATGTCATCCTCGCCTCGGGCAACAGAGTGAAGCTTCACATAGATAACCGAATGTTCCCTCAGGGCCAATGCAATAATCAAGAATAGGAAAATGGGTTCACTGTTGCAGTGCAAATCTTTTGAGTCTCAAAAGTTTATGGAGGATGAGGCGCAATGTATCTTTCACTACAGGAACAAATAAGCTTAAATGCTACTAAATCATTGCTGAGTGGATGTCTTTAAATTGTATACACTTCACACATCTAATCAGCAAAGCAGACTCAATGTTGTATTGTGTATTTTCTTTAATGGGTGCATTAGAACAGTGGGTAATTAACACAGAGATTCAGAGGTCGATTTTTATTTTGCCAAACTGAGACAGCATTGTTTAACTGCTCTATAAGTCCTTAGACAGCACAGCTTCACAGTCAGTTTAATTACTTGTATCTTCACTTGGCCTGAACTAGAGAGTTGGACTAAATTGGGCTTTTGAGGCTGAATACCAACACTGTTATTCAGTGGAGTTACTCACTGTTTTTAATTTGACATTTTTTCTTTCAGACTAAAAATGTTTATGGATTCCCACAGAATTGTATTCTTGTAAGTAGCCCCTTAAACATCACTTTAAAAGCTGGAACTCCTGATTAAAACCCTTACTAATTACATTCCTACAGGTGTTTGAGCAGCTCCGATCAGTACAAAGCCAGTTTCAATGCATATTTCACAGAAAGACACTCCAGATGCTGTTGAGATACATTCTTAGTTCACTGTAATTGCTGTTTTAATTATTGCTTTCTCCATTAGGGTTCTAGTGGACAACATTGAATTGCTGTATGGTTCGTCGTATTAGTAAACACTAGGCCTACTTTGAAACTAATGTTGAAATTAAATCTATAAGACTTAATGGTTCAGCGTGTGGACTTCAGGGCATCTATAGCCCGCTTTGTTTTTTTTATGTTTTCATTAGTTTATAATCACTTGAAAATACTAATCTTTGTGTTTTCATTTCCCTAGAGTGAGCCGTTTATATGTATAAATGGAGCAGGTCCTCCTCCACAGAGTTCGTCATGCTGATCCACGGTAGCCCACAACAGACAAATCAAACACTGGCTCTAGATAGGGTTGTTCACGTTTTCCTGTCAGCCACAGTAGTTCTCCTACATGCCTGGCACTCAGGAGATGTGTCAGTTCTGCAACCACTAGATGCCACTAAATTCTACACATTAGACCTTTTAATATATATTCAAATTTAAGAAACATTTACGATCTTATGTTTATACATAATTTTTATGAACATGCTCATGCCCTGAATGACCTAGCCACTGCCTTAAAGATGTATTTTTTCCATTTACATCTACTATATGACAACCCCAGGCAACATGTCTGAATGCGTTGTGTCAAGTTGTGTTTAGGTGAAAAGAGGAATTGTTTCTTGAGAGATCAGGAAAGGTTGGAGTGATAAGCTGCTTTCTCAAAACACATGTTGTGGAAGTCAGTGCCTTTGGGACTACTGAGGCAAATATAGGCAGAGAAATTGATATTTCTGCTTCTTTTATAATGGTTTGTTCCCTGTCTGTTGGGGGGTAAGCACAAAAAGGCACTAAAACATGATCATTCACTGGCAATGTAGTTTGTATACATTATACCAAGAATCGTAAGTAATATGCCACTTAATGTGACATCATGCCATGTACATGTTTCCACTTATCAAGGAGTCAACAAGACTAAGACTCAGCTGCCACACTAGCACCTTTGTGAGGCTGCACTGAGGAACAATGGTGCTTTGAGCCAACATCAGCATGCTAAAATGTTCACAATGACTATGGCCCTTTTGACACCTGGCAATAACATATGTCCTGGGTGACTGGATCACAAGTGGGCAGCTTTAAGTACAGGTGTGAATGTACTAAATGAGTCCTTGATGCATCTTGAGATCTTGTGGCTCAGTCCACAATTGGAGGTGGTAGTGATGTGCAGTTCAGGGTTTGTTAAAGCCCACACCAACTCAGCCCTTTGTGAGAACCAATCCGCCCCGCCTGACCCATAAATATATGTGTTAATCAATGAACTGAACCTGCCCGTAAACCTGCAAACTGGAGCTTAAAGTCTCTGACAAAGATATAATATGATAACAACCTATTTGCAGTTGGCAATATTGTATGTCATTTCCAGTAAATATCACAATATAAAATGTGTATTTCTATTTAAAAAGTGCAAACGTTGGAAGACAGCAAGTACTCATCCATCTTTTAATTGGTTATGTCTTAAGTATGATCTCAAGCATACAGCTGATAACCTATGTGGTTTGTTTACATGACGTTCCAGAGGTGCATATTAAACAGATTCAGTGTGGACAGAGAGAAGCTTGCTTGCTGTTAAGACATGGTGTTGGGCCTACATATTTGCAGAGGGAATTATTTTTACTGGACATTATGACCGGAGAGATCAAAATATGTTGGACTTCAACAGATATTCCTGGTCAAAAGCCAAATAACAGAAAGCCTGAGCACAGCAGCACTGATCATCAAGCTGCTTGCTGGGTGAGAGAGACAGACACTGAGACGGAAAGAGGAGAGGAGAAGATGGGAGTTGGATTATTCCACATTTCTGCAAATTATTTATAACTTACTCAGATCGCTGCTTTGTCACTTTATGACCCACCTGCCCAAAACCTGCAATATTTTTTTAACAAGCTTACCTGAACCACCCAATGACCCGCGGACCGTGGGTCAACCCACGCATCACAAGGAGGTGGTCTGGGCTGCATATGGCTACACTGTTTCAGCAGTGTGTACACTAATGTGTCCCGGGCCACACTGAGGGGCCGCCTACTCAGCTTACATTATTGCTTATCTGACTCCCCACCAGATAAACAAACTTTCTGTTGATGCAGTTACACAGACACAGAGCAGTTAGCATGAGCTAATATAGTGACAGCAGCAGGTTTCATAAAAACGTCTCAACAAACTTGCATCAACCCTGACATGGCTCGACTCTGCCGTTAAACTCAGCAATAACCATTTAGTAACATTAGTCATTTAATCTGTTAGCCTGAACTAAACAGTTAGCAACTTCACTCTGTGCATGTGGCGGTCGGACTCTCTCTAACCCCAGCACGGAGCTCGCACTCCTGCAGCAGTAGTCTTCTTGTGGTGCTTGTCTCATGATAAACAGAGGGCAGTAAGGGCTGTAACGTTCATATAGCATGATGAACCTCCGTTGGTTAAAAACAACTACAGTCTATGGTATTTTCACACGGGAATTATTTGCTTGTTTATTTGCATTTAAAGCAGGGAAGTTTGATCCAATCACAACTGAAGATGAATTCTAATGCCAGGTGAACAGAAAAACATAAAGCTGTCCGCTTGTGATGGGATCACCCAAGACACATGTTAATACCAAGTGTAAACAGGCTCTATGCTAACATGCTGATGTTGAAAGCTGAAGCTAATGGGATTGTCATTAATTTTTGCAGGACTTTGGTCATACACCAAAGTATCGGACAAGTAAATATCTTGATCTAATGAAATGTTACCAAAGATATTACAATATAGTCTGTCTGGACCAATGTTATGGCAATCGGTGGGTATATTGTACTGAAAACTAAGGATACTTCCTCTAGAGAACATTATTGGCAGTAGAAAATGTCATGACCATCAAATCCATCAAATAGATGTTGAGATATATCTGTCTGGATTAAAGTGGTGAACCAACCATCCGACCTACAGACTAACTATCCCTGGCACCATGTTGCTAGAATGGCTAAAATTATATCACCAATCAACATGCCTCAACGACCCCAGAAAAAAGGATTTCTATTAATAGTCTACAAGGCGTTTGGGGTGAAATTTTCCTTTGGGTCTAATTTTTTAACAGTTTGGATTCAGTCCACGTGTGGGGCACTTCTGTGTGGACTGGCACTTCATTGTGAACAGGACATTACTGAAGCTATTAGCGTTATAAAGTCTCATTGTCTCTGTCAGTTGTGCTGATGTGGTCTCGTTCCAGCTCTTTGCTTGTGATGAGTACAGATGGACGGAGCTTGTTCTCTCTGGACACGGGGAATCATAGCTCACAGTTAGGCCCCCTATACACTACAGTCACACCTCATTGACCAACATTACAGCAAAGGAAACCAAATCATTGCAGGGGGGTGGCAGTAGAGGACCTCTTCTCAACAGTTTGCCCTCTTTGATCATCATTCTCAGTTATCACCCTCTACAGGGATGAGATTTAAGTCATCTGCAATATGTTCTAGTTTGCATTTTTAGGAGTAGTATGAGTAGTAATAGCAGAAGAAGTACAGTTGTAGTAGATCATGTATTCATACTGGAAATAATAATCATACTGGCCAAGGTAGCATTAAAAGAAGATGTACACACTGTCTCATAAGCATGGAGAAATATAGTGAAACAATCAGACAAACATTTGCTGACATATAATAGATTGCTGTCGAGGTATAAAGGCATAAAGTAGTGGCAAGTGTGAAAGAATATTTAATTATTTGTCCCCATTAATGACAAATCTTCACTACACACACTGCTCCTACTAGTCTAAAACTTCTATAACCTCCTCTTTTGCTGAGAGGCACCGCAACATTTATCCATCTTTTTATAGCTGCAGTACATCTGCCCGGTGACGTTAATAGCTTGATCCATTTCTGTAGAATGTGCGGCCTCCCTCCAGCTACAATAGACACAAACAGGCCGCTGTGGTCAATATATTCTACTCTACAACCCTCCGTCCTCCAATGTGTTTGCACGTTGTGCCGCACAAAGTCAGTAGTCAGTTGGCAGCTTCTCTGCATTGTTTGGTGATTGGCTGGGAGCTAAGTGGTGGTGACGGATTGTGATGTTGATGTATTTACCTCCTCTGTGCTGACAGGAAGCTGTTCCTATGTCCTGATTGACTGGGTCTCATCACAGCAGCCGGCGTTGCTTTGTTTAACCCGGTCAGGTTGGGGAGGGTTTGCTTACTCACTCGATGAGACGTCCATGAAGATGAGAAGAAGACCTTCCCTAATCTTGGCTGACATTGGCCGCTTGGCAAGCAGAGCAGCTCGCTGTTGCACTGCAAATGGGTGGATATGTAGCTTCACTTCCTCTGAGACAAAGTTTGTTGTATAGGCATGCTGAATATGAGATAGCTATTCCACATCAGCACAAACTATAACTTTTTTTGGGGAAATAACCATCATTGTTCTCAAAATGTTTTGGGGACTTTTAGATGTCAATACCATTATATTTGATGGGTCTCGATGTAAACAGGAAATCCAGCATTAAAAAAAATGTTTCTGTGAATGCAGGACTTCCAGCTGTGAGTCGGAGAGGAGCCCATATCTAAATAAATCATTGGGCTGCCAGTTGAAATAATGTTTTCTTTTCTTCCATTATTCACTGTCATTCAATGTCATTTGTCTCCATCATCACCACAGATTGTCTGCCCACTGTTCAGACTGACTTATTCAAACTAAGGTTCTTGGTGTACTTTCCCTTTAATTGCTGCAGGCAACAAAAGGGTTACAGGAGATCCACATCATGTACACTTGTGTTGCAAATGCAGGTCTTTCAAAGCATACATTTGTATTTGAAAAGACTCATTAAAGATTAAAGGGGTCAAATCAAACTGACAGCTCACCCCCAATTCAAAAACACATACTTTCCCTTTTACCTGCAGAGCTATTTATCAATCTAGACTGTTTTGGTGTGAGTTGCTAAGTGTTGGAGATATGGACCATAGTGATGTCTGCCTTGTCTTGATTATAAATAGGACTCAACTTCATTCATTCATTTGGAAAACTCAACAGCAGTGTCTCTTTCCATAAATTATGACCCCCTTATTTAACATAATGCACAAACCTTGTTGTGCAGTTTCATGTAGGAACTGTTTTCGTTAGCGCTTTTTACACTACTGAGTCACATTCACCCATTCACACACTGGTGGCCGAGGCTGTCATACAAGGTGCCACTTGCTACTCAGTAACCATTCACACACTCTAACAAACCGATGGAACAGCCATCAGGAGCAATTTGGGGTTCAGTATCTTGCCCAAGGATACTTTGACATGCAGACTGGAGGAGCCGAGTCCCACTGCAGGTTTGATCGTTTTCAAGATCTACTAGTCAGTCACCAACGTTTAAAGATGTTTACTCTAAAGTATTTTAAAATTGTCATCAACTTTGACTGTAAATATGTAAAATAAACATGTCAATTTGATCATTTTCTTCCCGACCACTCATTGATTCTTCTTTGTATTATAGCCTATAAGGCATATAATCTTTGATAGCCGGCCCAGCAATAAAAATGACTGGTGAAATACTTACTCGACAGGTGAAATGGCTCTGAACAAGAAAGGGAAAGGATGGCGGAGGAGGCAGCAGGAGCCAGCACAGATACAATTACAGGTTTACTATTGAATGTAATATTGTGTGACTGTGAAGTAAGTTAGAGATACATACTGAAGAGGCAGAGAGAGTCTTGAAGGTCTTTAGTGACATCAGATTCTCTTTATACCATAAAAACTGCATTAGTAGGCTATATAATTAATGCTAAAAAATGTTTTTCCATCTCACAGTCTGAGGGTGAATTTCAGTCCCAGACTACCCCTGCAACAAGGTCTGTGGACTGACAGGAAGGCAATTCAGGCACTTAAAAAAAGCCTTTATTGTAGTGGCTAAATCATTAAAAGAGCCAACATGTCTTCATCAGGGCTTTCAAAACATACAACACAGGTATGGCCACACCTGTATAATGGCAGGAACCAATCAGAGGCCATCACATGACCGATATAATGGCATGGCAGGTGAAACACATAGACAGTAATGAAAAAATAACAAGTAAATAAAATAGAGTGACATGAGATAAGATACCCAGAAAAAATAACTCTTCATTGAGACCAGGATTCTTTAAAGCATCCAGTTGATGGATCCAAAAAACTCCCCTTTGATTCAGCTTCTGTATTCTGTCACCCCCCCAACCAGAGGTTTAATGTGTTCAGCACCCTCTATGCGTAATAAGGAATCATTAGCATTATGAAATTCACTGAAATGTCTTGCCATGGGGTAGTCGCAATTTTTTTGTTCTAATGGCATATTTATTCTCAGGAAGGTGATCCCTCAGGCGTCTTTGCATGGCCTATAGAGGAAAAGCCTCCCACACATGGACAAGTCGGACGGTAAATAACAAAAGTGGTATTGCAACTGATAAAATCATTTTGTTTATAGGATCTGTTTGTGTTAACATCCATGAAATGTTTAGTTTGCATTACGGTGTCACAGTGAGGACAATGTTAAAAGGTTTAGATAACCAAGTGCTTTTTTTGTCTGCTGGAAGATGTGGATGCATAAGTCTGTCCCTAAGTGTGGGGGTCTGTGGATTATCTTGAGTAGCTGGGTTATATTTTTTTGCAAGGAGACATTACTGTTGAGTTTTTCAATTTCTTTTTCTTTATTTTTTTCCTGCTTTGAGCACCACAAGCCAGATGCAATTTAGTTCTATTATGTTGAAGAGGAGGCAGCAATTTCTCCAACACTCTGCGGCTCACAGCAAATCAATCCAGATTTATCAGTAGCACTACAGGTAACAAGAAAAATGTGTATTTTTAATTTTAGGGTGAAGTGTCCCTTTAAATAATAAAACGAGTGAATGTAGACTGTTGTTCGCATTGTTAACCTTTATTTATATTTATTTATCTTAAGTTTAATTGGTCATTAATTCCCAGCAAGTAGTATTAATCCACCAAACCATGGACAAAAAATGTATTATAACCTTCCTCTTTTGCAACCCTGGAAACATTTTACATTACAAACAGGTGCCAACAGATTAGATTTGTCTCTCAGATGGGGATCATCTGGTCAAAATTATATCACAAGTCTATTATACCGTTGTGAGGTCCTTGAGGAAAAATTTGGGAAGCCCTGCACTTGAACCAATGAGATAACATACGTACACACACACACACACACACACACACACACACACACACACGCCACTGCCTTGTCAGCTAACCCCCTCTAGTGCCGAGCTTCCTGCACAGATGCGCACAGTCTCCCACTGTAGCCACCGCTTCAGCTGCTCCTCCGCTGCATCCCAATCATTCCTCTCCTCACCGTCCCCTTCTGGCTGCTGCAGCGGACCGGGCTGGAGACAGGGAGCTGGTAGTCCGCGCCGCATCGCCGTGCCAACAACAGGATTTTTAAAGTCTGTCACGACTCCGTGCGCCACAGAGACGCACTAGATTGATAAGGACAGTTGAGTGTATCTTTGACACAATGCAAAATCGGCGACTGAAGTCCGTGGGAAATCCGCAAAGTTGTTAGGAGCTAGGTGTTTCTCACCTGTCTGAACATTTTTGATTTCACTTTAAATATTTTCAACCACTTTGTCCAAATCTCTCCGCTCCGTGCCACCGCCGCCGCCGCCGCCGCTGCCTCCAGGTAAGGGCATGGATCTCCTTTTGTTCCGTCACCCGGCACATCTCTCCAGCCGGGACCGAATGTAAGGACCAGTGGATCGGTGCTTGTGGAGGATCCAGCCGCGCTTTTTCTCTGACCACGTTACCTCTCGGCTAGAAGTACCTCATATAAAGCCGGTGATAAATGTTGCAGCAGACATGAGTTTTGGAAACAGATTTTTCCTCGTTTCACTCTTTCTTGGAATTGTCCTCACTGGCTTCAGCCACTGCAACCAAGGTGAGTTTAATGATCCACTCCTGCCATACCTGAACTAGTTTAGATTACTGCTCATTTATTCACTGTTTTTTCATGTATTCCCTCGTTTTAGTTTCCACTGTTTGAGATAGATACAGGGCTGTTAATCACTGTAAGAGCCAATAAAGTAACAGACTCCACAAAAGTAATGAGTTAAACCAATAAACTGATGACCCCCGGCAGATTGAGCAGACCTGCACTGCTGACAATCATCCATCTAGTGCGCAAAATCTGGGAAGTTTGACATTGTTAGATATCACTTTTTTTGCCTTTTTCTATAGCAGTCCTATTTTTTATTTGTGAAATAAAATACACTACTCTTAACAATCTCAAATTAGTCATTTTGTTTGCACATAAACGCACCGTGACAGAATCCAGATTCAGCTTTAAAGTTTATTATTTCCCAGTGGAGTTCCTTGAATTGCCTCAGCTCACTTTTTATCCAAACACAGAATCAGATAAGAAAATGAAATACAGTTTTTATGGAAATCAGCTGCTGAAGTGACAACCCCGAGGCTGCTTTAATTACACATTCTGCATTACACACTCACACACACAGACAGACACAGCAGACAGTAGACAGAGCAGCCACAGATTGAATCATTAAGTGGGTGACAGTGTGAGAATGTGTCTGTTTGAGAGTGTGAGTGCATGTATGTTTTGTGCCGTGGGTGTTGCAGAGCATTTTAGACGCATACAGTAAAAGGTTCTCAGCTGCCAAAGATGCATTTACCCAGTGAGAGCTTGTGCGTGCGCACGTGTAAATGTGTGTGCACTTTCTGTTGCTTTTGAATTCACATTGCCACACATGTCTGTATGTGGTGTGGGCACAGTATGAGAAGTGAGTGTGTTATTGTACACACAGGGCATCGCTCCTGCAGGTGCACTTCTTTGCACAAGCTGGCAGTCCACCTGTCTTTGTATATGATGCTCGAGTGTGTGTGGTTATGGTCACGCGCTTTTGTGTGTTCCTCCATGGCTCCACATGCACACACACATCTGCAGCATCAGTGAGGTTTAAAATAGTCTTATTGATTGTGCAGGACACAGCGGGATCTGCCCCCCAGGTTATATTTTATTGTTCTCTCAGTTCAATAAGAGCGATGCTACTCCCTGTTCTCCAAGACAGCTGCTACATAACAGCCTCACTCTGTGTTTTTCTCTGTCACAGATTGAATGATTGAACTGATGTCTGCTTTCTATTGTACTTTAGTCTCTCATATTGACTGGTCTGGGACCTCAGCGGCACAATTGCAAGTCGTTGTGTACCACAGAGCGGTGCAGCTCAGAATGGAAAAACTGATAATAAGTCAGATGACAAAGGAAAGTGTCTCATTAGATGCTGAGGCATAAATGTTTCTCGCCTTGCCACATCAAACTTGTCTCTCAGTATATTGCTTTGCCAAAATAATTTCAGGTTCCTTCTGTGTACGGTGGCATGTTTCAGACATTTCACTGTTGGGTTTGTATGGGTATTAGGGAGACTAAATTGCGCAGGTGCATGAATGCAAGTGTCAATTCCAACCTTTCCTCTCAATTCACGCTGCGATCCAGCCGCCTCATGACCACGTACAGAAAACACAGTTTTTCCTGCTCAGCCACAGAATACACTGTCCTGTAAAGGCAGGCTTGGGACAAAATTCAACACCATTACACACAGGTGTGTTCGTGTAGTCTGATGTGCCTGAACACAGACAAACAGAACTCAGATGATTGGGGATTTCACAGACAAAATTGGGCGAGATGTCAGCTGTTAGGAGAACAATAAAAACCAATCACCTTTTTCTTCTCGCCTGTGTGCCTCCCTCACAGCAACACATCAGATAATCCCTCACATCAACCCAACTGGGATTGCAGACAGTTATTAACAAAGCTCTACTCACTCACTGCCAAGTTTGAACAAGCCTTTTTTTCCCCATCAATAGATCTTCCCATAATCTTTACTTTTATTTATTTATTTTGTTCTCATTTTCCTTCCCTTGTGAAGTCGGCAGCGGCTATATTTGCTATAATGAACATTCACAAATCTCATTTACTAACCTGATTTCTCGAGCCCTTGTAGAATTTTCCCGAGCAGAAGATTGCTCATACCCAGTAAATCGGTAGATGATGTCTTTGTTCCAGACTTCTGACATTGTTCAGATTGTTTTGTTTTTTTTCCTGACAGAGACATTCAGGCATGAAAACTCTCAAAAAGCAACCCATCCTTCGAAAAATGGATGAGTCTGATCAAAGCACCACATGTGAATGTTATTTTTGTTGGTCAAACGCATCTCACTCAGACACGGCTGGATCTTTGAAAGTTTGAAGCCAGTCAGCAGCACAAAGAAGAAACCTGTCAGTCGGGATGCTTACAGTTAGAGATTTCAAGACTCAAAAGACTAGCCATGAACTCATCATCAATGTAATGTAGCTTTTTGCATTGATTTATGCGGATGGCCGATTAAAGCTTTTGCTCTCACTGGCACCGCACGCAGAGCACAGAGATCACCATCTCTGCTGTAGATGAAGGAGATATTCACCAGCAGTGTGCTGTCAAAGAAAATCAATCAATCCAGAGCAGCCGTAAAATGTTAACACTGCACCTTTGACTCGCGAGCCACACTGTGTGTTTGTGTGTTGTGAACTTGTGTGGATGTGAATTATTATTACACAGCAGCAAAAATATATATTCAAACATAATCCCATCCCTACTCGTCATATTTTGATGCTTGGTCAACCTTTTTGTATTGTACCTTGACACAGAGGAAGTCACTGAATCTTGACGCAGAAGAGACTGTGGTTAGTCACATGATTTGACTCATGACTAAGACGGGGTCAGCGGCTAGGTCTGGGCAACAAAACTATTTGGTTGGGATGAGGAAAATATCATGACTTACGTCTGACAAAATAACTCAACGCTGACTTTCAGTTTCACACAGGACACAAACACTGGTCTTCTGGGTCAAAGTCCTGTACTTGTTGGACGCGCTCACCCAAAACAGACTTTTGTGCTCTTAAATCTATGTAATTTGTTTTGAATGTCTAATAATGACATGGATGGGTTTACACTGGAGTTGGTTTAAAGCCCTGTGGGTCTTATATATTTGCTAAAGGGCACGTCCCCGGTTGGACTATTTTGATGCCCTGGGGGTGAGACCAGGCTGTATATTCACAATCAGTTTCAGTACGCATGCCCTGAGGTTTGTTCTCAAAATGCTTCTTCAAAAACAAATATTTCAATATTAATTTCAACACTGGGGGATTTTTCAAAATTGTATTCATATATGCACACGATTATGCTGTAAAATGAAGCTTTATCCTTAAGAAGGTTTCCTGAGTTTCTACCTCATGTTAAGTGGAGCGCGTGCTTCTACATGTAATAAAATGGCCTGTACATGAAGGCCCCCAACCTAGAGAGACAGAAATTACTCCAGGCTGGAGACCGTTAATTTTGTCAGGACTCGGCTTCCTCAGAGGCATCACTGTATTAAGATAATGATTCTTGAGTTGTGCTGTATGTGAGCTTTATGGTCACCTGGTGAGCAAGATCCACTTTATACTTTACACTTGAGGAAAATAACTCCTATCAAAGTCATTAATGGTCAAGCAAATGTGCCTCCGTGAATGCTGTTTAATTTTGAAATGTCACTTATATGAATTAGCTTCTGTATTAAATGGGACCCTGCTGGTAGTGTTTCATGTCATAGCCAGTTAACTACAAATTGTACTTGGTTACTTACGTATGCAGTGTTGGTGACAATTAGGCAAATAGTTTCAGGCTGATATTCTACTGTCAAGGTGTGTATCCACATAGGTGTTCCACGTTTTGCCTAATTTAGACCTCCGCCCTCCGCTGGGCTGGGGATTGTGAAGATATCACCATTTTTGCTTTTGATTTTTTTTCCTCCTTTCTCACCCTTACATAATTCTTAACAAAGCTCCACCCAAGTTAAACCTGAGCAGAGGTGTAATTGACCCTTAGGTAAGCCCCAACCCTTTGTAATCATCCATCAAGTGTCAGGGTTAGCACAGAGCCCACCGGCACTAACTGCACTCCCTGAAAAAATATTACATAACTTTTGGAAAATATGAAAAAGTGATTTCAGAGAGAGGCAGACAAAAGTGTCTACAAAATGGGTTTGAAGGATATCTCCAGGATGTCAAACTGACTCAGCGGTGAAAACAGGTTATAAAGAAAAAGAAAAAGGCTAAAATCCACAGATCACAGTGTGAACCGCCACTTCACTTGGTGATCGAGACAGAAGAGTAAAACAGGGTGAGTCTTTATTGACACAGCAAAAGTAGCATGTGTATACACTCAGTATACCTTCAGTGGCTAGTGTAGGAAAAGAATTGCTAACTTAGTAACAACATGTAACGTTTAAGGTATATCTCCTTCCAACCTCTCCGTGTCATTACACGTTATTTCACATCACATTGCTTGAAATCCATAATAACAATTTTCCCAAATAACAAGTAATAAGTAACCAGATGCAAAAGCAATAACATTTACAGTTTGGGAAAATACCACATGATAAAAATATAACTTTTATCATGTGGTATTATGTGGTAAAGGCTGGGAGTTGCTCGTTGTTGTGTATATACTGTACATGTAAAACAAAAAATGGCATTCTGCATAGGAAATCCTTATACAAACTTGAATTCATTGATGAACTGAATAAAGTAAGTGATTAAGTAAATGAGACGTGCAAAAAAAGGTGTATGTTTGTATCTACTGTAGCCAAAATAACTTCAAAATGGTCTCCTCCTCATGAGTTACACACCCCGTGAGTGTATATATAAAGGGTGATTTAAATCTTATCTCATGAAACACTGCTGTTGCACTCTATGGGCACTTCAAGCTACACTCCAATTAGTGATATCACTGCAGGTGTTTTGCCTGTGAAAGCTGATTTAAAAAACCTGTTACTGATTGAGGTGTGGCCAGAGTCACATCATGCCTGTACTGCACATTGTGCGAACAGTATCTGACCCAGTGCTGAGCGGCTGATTGACGTTACTGGCATGAATTCCCTTCACTAATCACTCATTTAAAAACACTTACAGCCTATATCAGATCTAATCAACCACATTCAAAGATTTGCTTTGCTGCCATTTATTATGTTCTTGATTGTTTGATCTTGGTGGAGTGTGGAGCGAGTGTGTTGAAAATCTTGTCATGCCTGTCAGGTTGCCTCTGCTATGGATAGTTTTCCATTTCACAGCATATCATCCCCTCTGTTGAGAGCACAGCACTTTGTTTACACCACTAAATGACAGTGTGCAATCCTCACTGAAATACTCACCAAAATCAATTTTCACAAGTCTGTTCATCAAATGCCATTGTTTGTCTTTTAACAAGCCTCTCTGTTTACCGGAATGGGTATGTAGGGAGCTTGCAAATTAAAAGGGTTTGTCTTTGTTTAGAAGTAAGGCGTGCTTTGCTTTTTGCACCACAATAGTCTGAGAAAAAAAAAGCATTTCTACTGCAAAAAATGTTTCATTAATCTTTCACCACAACAGAAACAAGTGTGTTGTTATAAGTGAATGCATATAATGTACCCAAGCCAAAATGATGAATGTTTTAAGAGCCACACTTGGTTTTTAATTCATGCAACTTTTTATATATAAACATAACAGACAGGTCTTTGAGTCAGAGCAGTCCTATATATGGCCCAAAGAGTACTACTTGACTTACTACCACTAGAACGAAGTAAAGATGTGCACACCTGTAGACAGCCAGTATCACTGTTATCTGAATACTCAAACTACTCCCCACTCTAATTTACATGCAGTAACACTGGATGAGACTGCCTTTGGGTCTTTTGTTAGGGCTGTAGTTATTTTGAGGTGTTTGTGTGGCCTGCGAGGGCTGTAGGCCAGACAGGAGATGTCATCATTCTACTGGAGCTCCATATATTTATGAGTTGGCCAGCTCATGTTCTATTTATATCTAACCAGTGGAAGTCCCAAAGGACCCTCAGCTCCAGGCAGGGTCTGTGGGTGCCTCGCTGAAAGATAACTCTATGGAGGGATGGGAAGAGAGAGGGAGAGAGGATGGATGGTTATGTGCACGCAGGCAGTTTTAGCGTACACTGCTCAGCAGACATTTAACCAGAATACACACACACGGTCAAGTGAAAGTGCACACACATGCAAATATGCACTGAAATGCACACATAATTACACACACTCAAACACATACATACACACCACTTTTGTAATATGGAAATGTTGTAACTTCATTTCTGGGTTGTAAAAAGCTTTTACTGTTTTTAAAGAATAGTTTTCAGTCACTGCCATCAGGTCACACCAGTAACTCCTGTGAGGTCAGTTGAAAACGGTATCAGCACACATCAGACATCAGTCTTCCTTTACACCATTCCAGTGCATGTTTTCTCTTTTTTACAAATCCAAACCTAAAAATTCAGTTTGTATGTTACTTAATTGTTGTTGTGGTGACAATGTAACTGCAACCCATTCTCATTCCCAGGGTGTCAAGTACTGATTCTTTGTTACACTGTGTTATGCGCACTGATGCGTGACACCAAAGCACCCTTTGGTGTCTTTATGAGATGCACCGGGCTTTCAACTAACTGCAATGTAAATCCATCTGTAGCAATACTTGATGGTGAAAGCAACAGATGTAGTATAAATAGTGAGAAAGTCTGCATATGGCGGGAGTGAGGGGAGATGGATGGCTTAAATGAAACCAGACTTTAATCCACGAGAACACAGTTTGTGTCCAACGTGAAAACAAAAGTCAGCGTTGTTTTAATGTAAACGGTGGACTCTAGTGATTACTGCGTTGTGTTGATATGAAGAGGCCCAGATTGTGGATATCTTTGGAGGCGATCTCCGTTTGTTCCTTACAACTCTGACAGCAAGAGGTAAAAACAAAATCCTCCGTCAGTTACAACCATATTAACTCGAGTCCCTATACAAATGAAGTGACACAGGAATATGTTAGCATAAAATGAGCTGATAAACATAGATCAGCAGCGCTAAATCACAGAAATTACTACGAGAGCAATGTTGCTTACCTCCTCCATGGAGTACAACAGCAAAAAGGCAAGGTACCCCACTCTTTATAGGTGGGGTACACCCAAAGGTGAATGTAGGGGTACAGAAACTGAGTATCAAACGTTCCACGCATGTCAGGTGATAACAACTGAAACCATCCATCCATCCATCTTCTAACCGCTTATCCTCTTGAGGGTCACGGGGGCACTGGAGTCTATCCCAACTGACATTGGCGAGAGGCGCAGGGCTGACACATAGAGACAGACAACCATTCACGCTCACATTCACACCTATGGACAATTTAAAGTCACCAATTAACCTAGTCCCCAATCTGCATGTCTTTGGACTGTGGGAGGAAGCCGGAGTACCCGGAGAGAACCCACGCTGACATGGAGAGAACATGCAAACTCCACACAGAAGGGCTCCCACACCCAGGATCGAACCGGGAACCCTTGCTGTGAGGCGACAGTGCTAACCACCACACCACCGTACCGCCCACAACTGAAACCAATTTATATTATATTAATATTACAAATGCACGTTTTACTTTGTTACACATATTACCACTGTATGACTGACCCAAGTACATTAACATAATATTATACAAATTATGTACAGTCTTCGTGCACTGACATCACACATGGCGTAATTACATCATGTTGCATAACAAACATACTAATTTCAAGCAAAAACCTAACAGTAATTTTGTTGCCTAAACCTAACTGCAACTGTTGGACAACATTAACCATGTTACAGCGTGTTTCAGCTGTGCGTCAGATAGATGCACTAAAGGGTGCCTTGTGATTTGCTATGAGACTTCAAGTGGTGTGGCAAAGCGTCAGTATTTGACAACCTGGTAGTGAGAACAGGTTGCAATTATGTGAAGAGACTAGGGGTGGGGGAAAAAAAAATAAATCGATTTTTATATGCATCGAGATTCTTTCTTGAACGATGCGAGCATCAATGTGGAAAACTCATAATTGATTTTAATTTTATTTTTATATTCATTTTTGAAATTACCGTAACTCCTCGACCATTCACGCTATCGACGTAATTCCAACGGATTCTGAAAGCTGAGAAGCGGAGCTTTCCAGTGATATACGGCATTACGGTAGTGACGTCATTACCTGTGGCGGAGGGGAGGGAAGTGAGCACAGCAGGAGGAGAGTGACAGCTGACGAGGAGAGTGCAAGTTGGAGAGTTTTAGCGGAGATAGGGTGGCGTTTTCTTTGTAAATAATATTAAGTGTTGTAAATAATAGTATTTGTGTTTTTTTTAGAGCTTTTGAGTTTTTTTTGCCGTGTTTTTGTCGTGTTTTCACCATAGTTCGTAGTTTTGCCATCGTTCATCTTTTTTTTTGCAATAGTTCGAGCTTTTATAGTTCATAGATAGTTAAAGTCAGTTATAGTTTTGTAAATACTGGAGGAGAAATGTCGAGGAGGGACATAAGAGTCCCGTTGAGATTTGTGGATGAGGAGGATGGACCAGAGGAGACTGGTGGAGTGTTGTCATCTTAACCACAGTAAGTAATAGGCCTACAGTTTGTATGCACTGGATATGTATTCCCAGCTTTATTACAATAATGTTTTTCAATATCTAGTGTAAATTTTCTCATTGGCTCGTTTTATAATCGAAATCTTTGCCCTCGGAATTGAATCGAATCGTGACATGCCCAGAGATTCCCACCCCTATAAGAGACAATGTTTCTTTGAGTTAATGAAACACTACATTTATGTATGGCGCTGGATTCACAGGGAGGTAGTGGGGGTGGATGGCAGACATACAGTGTGCAGGACTGTGACACCAGAATCCTGGGTTCATGTCCAGACGTCTGTCAGTGGTTATGTCTAGGCGACAAAAACATTTTGGTTTAGGTAGGGAAAGATTGTGATTTCATTTAAATGTCACTAAAGAAGATAACGATAACAAAATAATTCTCTTGTCACTAGGAATGGATACCTTATTGCAAGATTACCTGTTTTTGAGGAAAACAAATGAAATATATCGTCAGTGAACATTTTGATATGTTCTAGATCAACATTTTTGCCATTTGCCAGGTCATTGTGCTAATAGAAAACACAATTCACTCAGCATGATGTTTTTTAAATGAATTCTGCTGTTTCAAATTAGACTTCTATAAATGTAATTTCTAGGAGACAGGGCTGATACATAAAGCACCTCTATAATGTCCCCCTTTTAAGGTGTGTTGAACATGTTTTGCAATGGCTGTTTCAAATTAACACCATATAAAACATTTCGATCAAGGCTATTTATAAAGTTTGAAAAGGTTTTGACCCAACAGTGTATTTTTCACTGCTGGATACATTTCCTCACTGCCTCCTAATGTACATCAGCTGTTCTTTATTTATGGCAAAGTGAAGTGTGAAAATGCTCACTGCAGTGAGTGACAGGGCCAATTTTTGGTAATTAGGCCTTTCTCCAGGGACTGTGCTGCTTACCTGCCCACAGTAGTCTAATGGTGTCCATTAACACCATTGGCATTGCCAGTGAGTCCACCAGCCTGGCACTGGCACTGACATGGCACAGACCCGGCATTGGTGGGCAGAAAAAGACACTGGAATTGATCCAAAACCAGCCAACATGGAGGAAATATTAAACCGAGCCAGCAGAGCAGAGAGGACGAGATTGGAAGAGGAGTAGGGAAGGATCAGCATGAAGCCTTCCCTCGCTGTGTTGGACAGGATAGTCAATCAATAAAATCTTCTGTTACATTTTCATATTAATCAATGTCCATTTTCTCCAATTTGGCAAAGATTGAAATCACACAATAGGATTCATTAAATGCTTTGTGCTGGGGTTTTTTTGTATCTTTAGTATGTAATACCATCTAATATACAAGATTTAATTTACTTAAAATGTTCAGGCTGTCTGGAATAAACAGAAAGGGAACTGGGCAGGTAGTATAAGCAGTGAGTTCATGGCCAGACAAAGAGGATCATCTAATAAAACTCAAATTTAAAAAAAAAATTCTGGATAAGGTGTATTCTAAAACTTGACACATTTACAGCCACGAAGTATCATAATAACATTCATAAGAAGCTGTCCTCAAAAAATATTGGTATTGATCAAAATGCAGAGGGGTCAAGGTGTAGATACGACTAGTAAACTGTCAAATACTTTTTCAACCCGTCTCCCTCTTCTCTGTTACTCTTGCTGAACAGTATGTCTGTCTTTTTCCCTGTGTCCTCCATTTTACTCTGCAAATCTGATTTTACCATTCCCCAGCTGTCAGTCATGCACAGTATATGGATTTTTACAGATGACATTTCTATAATGCTGCCTTGAAATCGTAGGGAAAATACATATCTCTCTCCCTAAAAACCTCACTTATAGGCTAATCCTGGTTTCAGGAAGCACACATAGCCATTACGTTTTAGAATATATTCTCTGGCACACTAGGAGTTCCCACTCCATTAACATGACCTCAGCAGCTCATTGCTTCTACCTCTCCTTGCATATGTCAATGGATTTTTGGTTGGTGAGGCGAGGAGACCAGAGTGCATAAAGATGTGTGCTTAAGTAGTAAAATAGGGATTTAACATTGAAGTTACTACATTTACACATTAACTCAACACATTTACAGTTAATATATATATATATGTTAATTGTGTGTGTGTGTGTGTGTGTGTGTGTGTGTGTGTGTGTGTCTTGTAGCGATGAACTCGCTGATAATTATCACCCAACTCTGCAGGTCACTTTCACTGATCTCATCAATCTGTTTCCAGCAAAAAGCTCTAATGAACTCATTTTACACTACCTGCTCAGCACCACATAGCAGACAGACACATTTAGCTACTAGCTGGTAAACAAGGTGCAACGTTCATAAGCTAAATTTCCCTCGGGAGTTGGTGGAGACCAAAACAGAGCTACAAGGAAAGAAAATATTGGACTTACAGTTAATGGGTGGCCAGAAACATGACCCCAAATCAATGCTTATGTTTGCTTTATGTTGACTATACTAAGGGTTATTTGTTAATGATGCGTTAATAGCTTGTTGCGTCGCACCCAACAGCCAAAAAGTCAATTAATGCTGCTTTAAGGCATTCTTAAAACTGGACACTCTTTATGTTGTTAATAAGCAGCACCCTCCGGGACTGAAAAATGAAGCCAACATTCAATAGCCAAAAGCTGCAGTTCCTCAAATAGCCACATGAGGCTCGCTCCAACAGCAAGCCCATAGACAACCATGTCAAAATGGTCAACTGTGCGGGGGTTGAATTTTTCATATAACTCAACTGTTCAAGTTTTATTTAGGCTTAAAGTTATGCATAATTAAGGGTTGGGCTACTTTGAGTGGTAAGCTGTCTGCACAGTCTACGAGTCATATCCGCCCCTTGCTCCTCTGAATTTGGTCTTGCCAATATGGCTCAGGCTAATATGCCGAAGTCCACAAAACACAAAACAATACTGAGTTTGTCAATAGAACTTTTTCTCTCTGATAGACATATGATACTTAAATGATGCTTTGACATGCTGAAATCGAATGTATTTTCCCAGCTACAGGGATCTTGTTAGCCTTCCAGTCCTTGATGTATATTGTGGTGCCGATTGCGGGCATGGATTTCAGAGTATGATGCTTTGTGCTATGTCTCTGTTTTTTTAAGCATCAGAAATGATTTCATTACAGTTTTACAATGGCTCCTATAAGCATTAGAGATATAGCAGTTGGCATTTAGTCTAGAAGTGTTTCTTTGGCTCTCAGTTCATTTATGAACAGCATAGGTTATTACATTTTTTGACAACTTTAAAGAATATTTTATACGCCATTATGTTCGGAGACATTCTATTTGCAACAGAGCACCTCACCCACACAGAGACACAAAGTAACTGAATAAAGAAGAATTTTCGTTTTCCTTCCTTTGTCATAGTTTTTGTATACATCAGCATCACAATAACGTTTATTGCCAAGTAGGTTTTTACTTACATTTGTCTGCTGAAAGACTATTCTGTCGCCGAGAGCATTGTTTTGTATTTTTCACCTGTGTTGTATTTTGACTCTGCCAGCACGGGGATCTCATATCAGAGATGGTTTTATTAACTCTTGGGTGTCACGATACACCCGTTTGGCTTGATCCAAAACAGATGTTACATTGTGTCACTGCGGTGTGTCCTACGACAGCTCTCCGGGGGATGAGTGGAAGTAGAGGAGCATTTAGTTGTGTATGACAGACGCATACATGCACACACAATGAAAACCTCAGTGAGCAGATGCCTGGACAATCTCTGTCAACCACGCTCCATCAGAGGTGTACTGGCTCATAACTGGGGAACAGACAGATTCGAAAAATGTCCCTTCCTCCTTTTCCTTTGCTTGCCTTGATCTTCAGGGTACATTCACAGATATAAATATCACTTTTTGTTGCTTTGACATTGTAATTCGCAAATGATGATACCAAGACATTGAAACTACTATCTTCTTTGATGTACACTCAGTTGTAATAACTAGCTATCCCAGAGCAATGATGTTAATGGAGATTTACTCAGGAAATATTGTCACTGATAGAGATTTGTGTTGGCATAATGAGCCCCCCAAGGACCACTTACAGAGCTCTAAGTGGACATTCATGACTGACTGACACTTAAAACTCAGTCGTTATCTGAGTAGAAGAATACGCTATGATTTGTCAGAAATCAGTGTCAGTATAAAGCATGTGGGCTCCACAGCTTAACATTTAAGATCTAAGTCAATGGCTGCTCAAGGACAAGTTTAAAGAGCAGATTTTGGGCGACTGATTTTTGATGACTCATAGCATGTGAGAGAAATGATAGGCTTTAAACAAGCCTCTTGAGTCTAGTGTTGTTGTTGTTGCCAACTAACACTCTCTCCCTGAATACCAATTGTTTTCTTATACCTACTTCATAATGCAGTGCAGCCACACATAATTAGGACATAAATGTATTTTCACACATACTCTGCATTTGGCACATTTGACAAGGTGACTGGATGGGCTCCATGTAATATTTATGGATTTTTGAAAATGCAACAGTATCCGTGTCTACTGTCTATTCCCTAATGTTGTCGCAAGTGTTGGTAAAAACATTTTTTTAATTTAGTGGTGTTATGCTGGCATCACACTGAAGGTAAATTCAGGAAGCCATGTCTGCTTCTTTTCACTGTAAATCACTTGTCGCTGGGAGAGACACTCTCCTCCTGAATTATTAAATCTACTGTCCTTGAGAGCAAGACTAAATATTGTCAAGGATGGCAATATTTTCCAGGGTAAAATTGCTTTGTTTTTTAAAACTACCTCGGAGGTAAGAGTCAACTGATAATGATATTATTATGTTGTAGCAAGATTAATATCACTGTGTATTAATCTCTGGGAAATTGCAATACCAAAGCTCTCATTTACATTCATATAAACCACACCAGGATAGTGATTAATGTTTGTCACTATGAAATACATATTCTCATGGCATGAGAAGAATTGAAGAAAGGCGTACGATTTTTTCTGGATTATATCTCTCGAACAGGCTCGGTCATAGGCAGAAGAAGAGCATTTTGTTAGTGAGATTGAGGTAAAGCTGCGGATGGGAGAAAGGGATGGCAGGGGAGGGAATGGACTGTTGACAGCAATCTGACTGCAATCCATCAGTCTCCAAATTGTTTCGCAAGTGGCAAAAATGTTGCTCCTACTGTATACGCCGCCACGCTCATAAATATTCATCTGAGAAACTCATTTCTGCTAATATAAAAAAATGTCTAAATGAACAGGTTTATGACTGATATTTCAATTTCCAGTGTGAAAATAGGACTTTTTGTGTGTTGACAGATTGCTAATGGTTGTATTTTCCTCTTGCCTCTTTTTCCCATTTCAGTTGTGCTGCTGGATACAACGTCTGTGCTCGGAGAGCTTGGATGGAAGACGTATCCTATAAATGGGGTAAGGAGGGCAACTTTTCTCCCAATTATTGCCTTCGCTCTAACTGTCCAGCGTGCCTTGTTCAGAATGCATGACCATTTCTGCATCAATTAGATCAATTATATTGATTTGAACAAGTCAGAATGGGTGGCGGCGGTCTGTTTCGTATTCACATCCTTGTTTTTGTTCTGACTCCTCTATTCCCATGGGAAATACTGTAACTTGGAGACAGATAATGAGTCAAGGTCCCTAAGGACGCTTTCCTGGTTCTGTTCAATCTTCATCTACCAATTCCTGTTTTGTCTGTGTCCCTTTAGGGCCACAGAAATATTTTACTGACTCTTAAAATGTTAGCCAAAGGAGAGCATAAGAGTGACCAGTAATCAGTCCAGCCCATGCTCACAAAGCTAAATGCACACTGCAAAAACCTGCATGTCCTGTACTGTATTTTGTATTTTGGCCAGTCAAAAAAGGGGTATTTCCATTTTGTTCTGGCAGTTACGTAAGTGCCTCCAGTTCCTTAAAAGTAGCTTGTCCAGCCGAAAATCAAAAAAACTTTTGAAATGGCAGCAAGTGCCAAACTGAAGGTATCATAATAATGAAATATAGATGTGCTGACAACAAACTGTGACATCCTCAGATCAAAACCTTCATGTTGCATCAAAACCTCTCCCTCTCTGTGCTGTCAGAATACCCGCGGGACTGATTGAAAATGTCTTCTTGTTATATACAGTGAACAACAAAGGCAGAATTGGCTGACTTCCACCTCTTTGTTCATCTCCATTGTCTCGATTTTGTCTCCATACTTGTTAACTACGGCACAGCCCATTTCAAGATGGAGACAAATCACAGGATAGAGGCAGAGGCTATCCAACCATTTCCATGTCGCTGAGACTGCGTTCAGTCCTTGCTTGGCCATGTTTGACTCCCCATTTTCCTGGGATATAAGGGTAACCAATCTGTGGTTTATTGTCAGGAAAGTGCCTGGGGCTTTGACCTTCTTTTATGTATTGTCTTTCAAAATGTCAAGTGCAAAGTGTTTAACTTAATGAGGGTACTGCTTGTGGTTGCAATTTCAATATATGTCATACCTTATCAGTTAATAAAACAGGGCTGAGGTGTAGTCCAAAGCTGATCACTAACTTTATGGCAACATCACACTTCCTGTTATCACCCAAAGCATGACGAGTACTGTGCCAAAATTCTATACATCCAAAATAGAAAAATAATCAGTAAAAATCAGATTTTTTTAAACATGGTCAATACCTTTTTCACTGCAAAATTATCGGACATACTGCTAATATGTTGTTTTTTCTTTGTCATTGGAGCATAAACGTACCGAGGGCTGGGGGTTCAAAGTGCTACTTACTAGCTATTTAGGGCAACACAGAGAAAGTACACAGATGGCAATTTAGGTTCGCTGAGAGCTAAAGGTTAGAGTAGGGATTGATGTTAAAGTGTGACATTTTACTGTTCTAGCTACATAATTACCCTAAAGGAAGCCATCTATGATACCTCATGGTAAAGGTGTAGACTCAAGTCACATGACTTGGACTTGAGTCAGACTTGAGTCACAAATTTTATGACTTTAGACTCAAATTGACAAAATTAAAGAAGGCTTGCAACTCGACTTGGACTTTAACACCAATGACTCGTGACTTCACTTGGACTTAAGCCTTTTGACTTGAAAATACCATCCCCCGAGCCCAAAGATTATAAAGTATGTTATTTAAATAGTGTGCCACAAATCAATTAATTTCCTGAATCAACTATAATTAATGCTAATCAGTCCCAGTCAATCCATCCAATCAAATTACAGGTAAGAACCATAGAAAATGGATGATATGTTACTGAGCGCCAGTTTGAAAAAATGATTCTAAAGATAATTTCTTTCATGCACAAAAACGACACGCGGGATAACAAAAGATGAATTGTAGTCTGCAAAACATGGGGATAAAAATTGCAGATGAGAGACACAACTACTTTTTTTGACAAATAACTACAAAATTTAAAAAGTTGTCGTGATTTTTGTAGATTTAATATATTACTCTTTTCTTAAAATAGCATTACACTTGGTGAAGAGCACATTATGACTCGAAACTTAAAGGACTTGGGACTTGACTAACCTGTGACTTGCAGAGCAATGACTTGGTCCCACCTCTGTCTCACGGTAATGTGATAACCAACATGCAACAAAGAGAAAGTGCAATCACTGTAACAAAAAACAACAACAAATAAATAAATAATGACGTTTTGATCTGGGGTTGTTAGGGATCAGAAAAACAGAAGCAGTTACTGATGCCTGTTGTGTTCTTGGGTAACTGCAAAGCGGACCGAAGGGTCTAGTAATTGCTCTTCCTCTTGTTGAAGTTGTGTTTAAGTGTTTTAGAGCCCTGGCAGTGACTACAGCTTCATGCCTTTTTTTTCCCTTTTGGAGCTATGCAGTGTTTCCTCCATCCTCCACTATCGTTACAACTCCACACTTACTCTCTGTGGGTTTTGACTTTAAATGATCCTCTGCTGGAAGATCCCTAAGGTCCCCCAAGCCCTTCTCTGTCTCTCTATCTCTCCCTGCAAGGCCCTTGGTGGCCCATATCAGGGTTATGGAGGTGATTACATCATGTAGGTCGTGGTGACAGCCGCCCACAGCGTTCAGGAAGAGGAGAGAGGGAGGCTGCTGCCTCCATGATTAAGCTGTCAGCCCTCACCCATCCTCACTCATCCACTATCCTCCGATTTACCATTAATATTTAAGGCATCGAGGTGAGAGGGCCTGAGGGAAGGTGTGAAGATCTGGGAAGGTAAAATAGTTTAAATCCCCCTCACTACCGGGGAGCCAGCAAGAGGAAGTCAATCCCCACCATATTAGACACAGCCTGGTATCAGGCCGATACAGCAGCACACCATGTAGCTGCCTATCACAGTCGCACACTGGTTCTAGTTCCGGATATAAACTGCTGTCAGTCAGTCCTGCCCAATGCACATCTTAAAATAATTTCATATGCAGTAACTGCTCCAACATGATTACCCGATGATGAGTTTGCCAGGAATATAGCTGGTCGTATGATATGAATTTGAAGGTGAAGTGGAAATTGGGGTGTATATTTATGGATGAGTTTTTATCAAAAGCCAGTAAACAACTCTTGTAAAGAGAGGAAGGTGAGTGGTTTTGTAGAAGAGGAAGGTTAACCACAAGTACATAGTGGTGGTCTGCCAGCATTACAACAAAGGACACTGTGGCATTCTGCATAATCCTGACAACAACAGTTTTGAGGTGTCGTTGAGCAATACACAGAAACCTATAGCTTCTTTCTCAGTGTCAGATATTATGGAGAGGAGGATCAACCAAATAACCAAAATGTGAAATCTATTTGAGTCAAGAGAATGGAAAGTGTTCAGTTGCAAAATCAAGAGAAAAGTCATACACGTTCTACACTAGTGGTTTTCAGAGTCTGACACTATGCACCTCCGGTAAATGGTTACCTTTTTTTTTTTTTTTTTACACAGGGCTCCGCTCTTCTCTGTGGTGCCTTTTGATTTTTTTTTTTTTTTCACTTTCCTTCTTTTCACTTTTCTTTCTTGGAAGCCAAATTTCCCTAGTGCAGGGGCACAGTTAACCATTTTGTGCCTTGAAGGGGTGAGAAGGGCCTCAGAGAGCTTACACTATTTTTTGTACAAAGTCCAGTCTTTCAATCAATTTATACATTTAGTTTTAATTTATTTATGACACTTATTATTTAGAAATAAAAAAGAAATTGCAGACAAAACCAAACCCCCATCTACTGAGCCCCTGGGTAATCAGTCAGTCCCACTCTCCCCCATCTACAACACCACTGGCTATGAGAGATAAACAGGAATTCTAACAATGCAATGGAGTCAATAAGTTAGCTGTGAGCTATAACTTAAAAATATAGTGTGTCTCAATTCACATACTTCCGTTAGTATACTTCTATGTAGTATACTGTGTGCACTATGTACTCATTGGCATAGTGCGCAAATTGGACAGGGTAGTGTTGTCTCAAACCAAACACGGCCGTTGTGCACTCACCAGAAATGACGACTGCAAATTAGCTAGTTAGTAAACTAGCATTAGCATTTGCGTTATCGTTTGCGGTACCAAATCATTACAGACTGCTAAATTAGCCCAATAAACATACTGCTGGCTTATGTCCGACAACAGTATAGTGGTGCTTAGTGCAAAAACACGTGAATTTGTACAATGCAGCGACGTTAATGGTCGCAGTCCTCGGCTGCCATTTCCAGTTTGAAAAGTGGCCCCTCCCCTTCCGCTACGTAGCCAAGATGGCGACCATTGACTGCCAGAAGTGTCCATAGTTTGACACTCAACTTTCTGACTGTTTTGAGTGCACCATCCAGGTACTCATAGTGCCCTGCATTTTTTCATACTTATCAGTGTGAACGCACTTATGCACTCAAAATAATAAGTGTAAGTACAGAAGTACGCGATTTGAGACACAGCAATAGTTTTAGCCTATATTTGTTTACATGTTGGCAACTTAACACCATTAACAGTATGCGGAATTAGCTATTAACATTTTCTGTTTGCATTGTACCCATAAATGTGCAAACAACTATAACTGAATTGATTAATTACTGAAAAAAAAAATTAATATGATGATTCTCAGGCAAGTTCTGTAGTCATAAGGAATGCAGAGGATGCAGATTTATGGAGATTTATTTGAGATGCACAACTTTTTGTTTTTGTATGAAATACCCAACTTACATTCCTACAACAGCCAAGTTTGAAGCACAATAAAATATTTATTGGGAGTGGGTTACTACATTAAAGTTAATTGTGAGTACAATTACAGAAATCTGCTGCCAACTAGGCCCAACGCTGCAATATTACATTTCCCTAAAAACTAACTAAAATGTAAAACCATTGAAAATCATTTCATTTCTGCATCAGAAAACTCAAAAAATGCTTGTTTTCTGTGTTAGGGCTTAACCGGGTTAAAACTTCCTACAGTATAAGCAAATTTGTGATTGTATTTGACACATGTAGAATATGCAACGTCTTTGCTTCTCTTTGCCTCTTCGTGCTCATCTTTGCATTTGAGAGAAACTGTTGATTTGATAAAAGGTTTAGTAATATTGAGCTGTTGGTCTGGGTAGTGTAATAGTTCATTACCAGTGCTGGATTGTGAATTCCTCGCTATGTGCACACTTATGTGTAATTATCACGGTTGCCTGGGAATAGTTTTCATTAAAGTGGAAATTACAGGGAAAGACTGAGACGCTTCAATCAATTAATTAATTGTGCTTGGTCTCCCCCATTACTGGAATGCATTCCCTGTAGGTCCACTTCCCAGGCATCTCCAGCACACTGGAAAGCTGCAAACAGATGTTTACACACTGTAAACACGATCATACGTCTTGGTCATGCCCAGCCTTCAGTAGTGCAAGGTGCCTTTTGATTATTTTATACCTGCTCTGCTTGGAAGGTAAATAGACCTGTTTCAATAGGCCCACAAGGGAAAACCATGCCAGGAGGACTGTTGTTATGTTTGTTAATGACTTTACTGAATGTGGGAATATTCGCAGAGTTAGAAAACACATTCACCCTCAAAGGTTTTACTCATTAGATTTCTGCATATTGAACAGCAACTGATCTATACCATGTCTTTCAAGGACTTTGACTCTGCAAACTTTTTCCTCAAGCAGAAGTTAATAATTGTGTGTGCTTGAGAATGCCAACGGCAAGCTGATACTTCAGTGGAAAAGATGTTGAGAGGTTGTTTTCGTGAGACAAAGATGTGTGTCTCTATTCTCAGCCTTTCTCTCCATGTTCTGAAATGCTGAATAGTGATGAAGAACAGGGCGTCGGAGGGGTGAATGAGAGAGAGACAGCAGAGAGGAGAAGGAAAAGAGGGTTGATTTGGCGTCTGCATGCAGCCACAATAAGCTCCACTCAGAATGGGCAGACACACTGCTGAAATATGCATGAGTCATTTCCCAGTGGTGGGTATGGGGGGGAGAAAGCGAAGCAAGACAGAGGAGCAGTTTATTTATTAAATTACATGAAACAGCTTTAAGGGATTAAGAATGCCTAATGTTGCCTTTTGTTTTCACTCATTGACATCATAATGCAAACTGAGCATAGGCAGGTTGGACGACAAAGAGCGATGGTTGTCCATCATAAAGGGAGGGAATAATCCTATTTTTATCTATTGTCAGAGATCCCAAGCAGCCAATAAGTCAGATCTACCGGGGGCGTATAAACACAGCGTTATGTAAGCGGGGAGCACAACGCTGGCACACTGGTTTACTGCTGCCAGAACACTGCTCAGTCAAATATTAGGCTGTGCAACCTCGGTACCTCACAAGTGCTCTGCTCAGAGCAAGACATTTGTTACAGTGTGTGTGTGTGTGTGTGTGTGTGTGTGTGTGTGTGTGTGTGGGCATGCATATGTGTTTTTAAAGAGGTGACAGAGTGCAGATTATATTTCAGCTACCTGTAACATGGAAATGATAGAGGTTTTTGAATGAAACTGAGATTGAAAACAACCTTTCAAAGAAAATCTTTTGTAGAACAAGTCTGATGCAACAGTAGGGTTGGATGCCTTTAACATTTTAACTGATACCAGTGCTGGTTCCAGTACTTTGAATGTGGTACTGGAACCCATGATCCCGTTTTTCAATATTTTACTTTCTCTGCATTAACAAAAATTAAATTTTTGAAAAAGCTGCAGGGAGACGTACCTCTGTCTCCATCTGTCCTTCAGCTTGTGTGTGTATTTGTGTGTGTGTGTGCATGTGTAATAGTGATACTAGGCTATTACAAAAATAATACAGCACAGAAAATAGGCTAGCACATCTGGCATTCTCACCCAGATGCGCTCAGAAGTACTGAAATTTGACAGCGATGAATTGGTGCTCAGTAGTACTGACGTTATTTGGTCGGTACCCTTAAAAGTATTGAGTGCGGTACCCTATGCAACAACACTTTTAGTCTTATGTATTCCAAATAGGTCATTTTAAGTGCATTTAAATACATTTAGGTGCTAATGACGTCCCCCTTTGCTAAAATTGTATGAAGTTTCAATATGTTCTTGTTCCAATCTGGTTGCCATAAAGCCCCCAAATCCAGGACAGGCATCTACACAGAGATTTAAAACCTCTAATTAATTGCAATTGTGTCCATTAATACACAATAAGAAGTGATTTATTGCATAAAAAAACAAAAAAAAACCCCATTCATTGTCTTTTCCTAATTAACAAAATGACTCAGCCTTGTTGTATAATAACTTATCAATTATTAGAATCCTACTTGGAACGGTTAGTGTTGTGTTACCAGTGCTGTTTGCCAATGTTCCTAATAGTGCAATTTTGGAGGAATCATTTAAAAAATGTTCATATATTCCTCTGTGACATCGCGCTCCACTGTTTTCCAAAAACTACATCATTTACTCCCTGTTGTTTAAATGAGACGCTGTAGCAGCAGAAACAAATGGACTTGGGATTGACAGGCTGGGGATGCAAAGTATCATATTCACACAGTTTTGGATGCCAAATCGTTTATGATTTTTCCTGCTGTAGCTTTGACTTTTATCATGCAGCCTCCCACTGTGTTATTGTGTGATGATGCGCCATGATAATACCCAGCTTTCTTTATCATTCTCCCAATACAACAAGAGTAAGCTCAGGCAGCCGCTAGTTGACATAAATTCCTCTGAACAAATCGGTCTGTCAGTTTTGGGGAAAGTTTTCAGAGGATTGCCGTCAGATTCAGGCTTTGAGTTTGGGGGCATTGGGGGGGTTTTGGCAGGAAGAGACGGGACTAGAGAGAGAGAGAGAGAGAGAGAGAGAGAGAGAGAGAGAGAGAGAGAGAGAGAGAGAAGGAGACACAGAGGAAGATAGGAGGCCATGTCGGGAAGTGATTGGATATAACTCGAAAGTAAATGAGATGACTGACACACCAAACACACATTCAAGTGCTTACACACTCGCGAAGGCATTTGCACGCCCTCTCAAGCCTCTTTACTTTCCCCCAATGCTAATCCTTAATCTTTTTATTGCAATATTTAACCACAGTAATTGATTGCAACTACGCGACCTGAGGCTTATCTCAAAGCACTTCCTCCATCCCTAATACTATTAGCCTTGAGAGTGAGCTCCGAACAACAGAGAGGAGGAGAGAGAGGGAAATCTGTATGTCAGTGTCCTTCATAGCTCAGATAAACTTCTCTAAGGCGTGCTGCTGAGAGATGGCCGGCAGCGCTGCAAGAAAGAAAGAAAAAAGAGGGGGAATAATCCAGAATCACTCCACTTCTCCCCATGGAGGCTCTAATATAAAAAAGGTATGATGATTTAGCACACCAGTGTTCGTCTCGGGGACCTCTGCCATAACCGGGCTTAAGCAGTGCCGGGGGATTCCTTAATTGGCTTGTTTCTTGTCAGGGACACACCGAGGCCAATATCTAATGCGCTCCCACTCGGCATCTCGCTGACAGGAGACTGTCTTGGAACATACTCTGACAGCTTTTTGGGCTTACCCTCACCGTGTGAGGAATACAGTGAGGCTGACTTAGAGAAAGAGTACGAAAGCAGGGGGGGATCGAGGCAGTGGATGGATGCAAATGGAAAGAAGAGGAGAAAGTAGAGGGAGGGAAGAGTGAGGAGGTTATTAGCGCCTTGCTGAATGCAGGAGCTGAATACATGAATACGGGAAGTAGCAGAGAAAATAGAATATGTGGCCGCTGTAAGACAGGCAGAGTTTAGACAGGCAGACTTGTGTTTCTGTTGAAGAGTGAAAAGCTCTGGAAATCTTAATAGAACATTATGTTTCAGAAACCAACAGGTCAATAGTTCAGTCTAAATAAAGAATTATTTAAAGATAAGATTTCTAGACAAACAGTATATCCATATTAACACATCTACAATGGTCCAGTACAGAATATTATATATTAATACGATTTGAAAAATGCAGTTTGAGACAGATAGTTTCTGAAGTAGGTCTGCAAACATTTTTACAAAGTGGAATGCCAAACTTTACAACATTGCCCCCTAGCATTTCCAAGTGGTATTGCTGTTGGTGCCACGTCGCAAAGACAACTGGATTGCTTTGCGTTTTCCTCAGACCCTAGCAATTGGGCCATCTTTCTTTTGCCTAGAGTTTCCATTGTTACTGTAGTTGTTCTACCATCTCACAACAGATAGCTACCATGGTAAAGAAGACGCTATCCTCTTTCTCTTTTGTTTGTGTAATGGCTGATACACTTCCTTTGTACCATAAATGACGCCTAAATCACGCATGAATTAGGTTGGGAGATTATACCTGTGACAGACAGAACTGCAAAGTGAAAGGGGGCTTATATGGAGCCAATCTAAACTCCAATGGTGCCATTATTCTATAGCCATTAAATTGTGCAATCAACATTTATTTTGTAGTGATGAGTTAAAGTAAATTAAGTATGTTGCCACTTTAACACAATTCTAATACTAATAATGAAATCAAATAAAATTAAAATAAGTAAAATAATCATTTATCATGTCTAATCTGACTGTGAAACAATCCTAACTGTAGAGAGGAATGGGGAACAAAATCTACAGTCCACAGTCTGAGTAAAAGAAACATTCAGAAGCTAATGTGAGGCTTCACTTAGCCAAATGAATTGGGTATTTTCATTGCGGTAGTCATTAATTTTCATTCTTTCATTTTCCTTAACTGCTTGTCCTGTTGGGGGTCGTGGGGGGGCTGGAGCCTATCCTAGGTGACATTGGGTGAGAGACAGGGTACACCCTGGACAGGGCTGACACATAGAGACAGACAACCATTCCCACTCACACCTATGGGTAATTTAGAGTCACAAATTAACCTACAGTAACCTGCGTGTCTTCGGAGGAAGCTGGAGTACCTGGAAAAAACCCACACTGAACATGTAAACTCCGCACAGAAGGGCTTCCCCACCCTGGGTTCAATGCGCAATGCTTACTACTGCACCACCATGCCATGCTCTGGTAAAAAAATAAAAAATAAAAAAAAGGCAATGCAACTAGCATAAGTATTTCTCCGTTGAGGCTCATTGTTGTCCTGGAAACACAGAGTGGGATTCTTGTACTAAAAAGTCTGTAGCTTTTGTCTTATGTTCACTTCAGTCGAACTTTAGAATACATTTTGAACTAGAAGATTGACGTCAGGCAGTCGCCAGAGTCCACTGCGGCCAGTGCGCAGTTTCAGTAGACGTACCCCAGCACATTTAATAAGTGTCCAAAAATATGCCTGTCCTCTAATTTTAGCTACTTCGCCTACTTACATAGTTTTGCACAAATAGCAAGGAAAAATGACCAAATCAAGTCATGCAAAACGCTCCATTTTTGATACACCACAAAGGCCAAAATGTGCCCTGAAACAGACTTGGTAAGGCTTGTGTTTTTTTAGCTGAATGTTTTTTTTTTCTTGTGAACTTGTAGCCCCTGTGGGCCGGTTAAGAGGAGTGAAGATTTAGCAGTCAATGACAGTATAAAACAATCAATAAAACAGGTTTTTCAGCAATTGTGAATCAACACAACCACGAAAGGTTCTTGAGCATACAGGCATACATGCACACAGAATATTTGACAGATTGGTCCATTGGTGTTTGACATTAGCACACTTGCATCTAATTGACATTATTGCCCTAACTAACCCAAAGGCCAAAATGAGACTCGGCTAATGTCGTCAGGATGCTCTTTGCAAGCTGGTGTCAGCAAATGGTAGTTAGAGAGAGAGGCACCACTGTAAAACTATTCTTTGATTGTGTTTTTTAAACTTTTCAGCAGGACCAAGAGTTGTGGTCTTATCTGGTGAAGTGATCAGCTGATCGTGGTACTGCATTTGCTTACTTGGAATTTCGAAGTTAAGCTTTTGTACGCATTGTATCATCATTTTAAGCTTATGTACTTTATAGATCTGAATCAGGGCCTGCAGTGTTCCGAGCTAGCAGCTTATGAAGATGAGATGTGATCAGAGGAGCACGTATTTATTCTTTACTGTGAAGTATAAGTCCAGTGTTGAGGCTGTTTAGCCCTGAGGAAAGATAAATCCCCAAGTGTCAAGTGTAATTTTAATGATGGAGTAGGGATAGAAATCCCTTCCTCTATCTTTTCTCTAATCGTCTTTGTCCGTCTACCCTTTCGACTCCTCCTGTTGTCCTCTCCTCTCTGTGTCTCCCAATTCCCTCTACCCTCCCATGGTTTGACCACCCTTATCCCTTCCCCTCCTCCCCTCATCCTACCGTTGCTGCATATTGACGTCAATGCACTGGAAGGGAACAAAACTAGGTGTGTGTTTGCTTTAAGATGAGCCGACAAATGCTGGCAGAAAACTCCTGCTCTAAATGCATAGCCAAACGGATACAGACAGTGAGAAGGATAGAGAGGGGGAAAGAGACAAAGACAGCAGGACAGGCAGAGGTTAAAGCCTGGAAACCATTCATTTTTTATAGGTAGTTAGACAAGCAGTTACACAGTTATACCGGTATTCAAGCAGTCAATCATGCGTTAGTACGGACAGGCAGATAATCAGAAGTTATATATTCAGACAGTAGGGCAGCCATTAAGACAGATAGTCATCGTCAGTCATATACATCCACACAATAGAAAATGGCTCTTCAGGGCTTTCTTTTTTATATCTTAGCAAAGTGTATACAGTGTTGTAAAGGAAAAGTTCACCCCAAAACCATATTTTTGCTGTAGTGCTGTTAATCAGTGTTTTGGAGTGAGCTGCCAAGTGTTGGAGATATCAGCCATAGATGTGTCTGCCCTCTCTCTTATAAAGGAACTGGAAGGCACTCAGCTTGTGGTGCTCAATGCATCAAAAAAAAACAAAAAAACATTTAAAAGGCTCAACAATAATGTTTCTTTCCTTAAGATAATCCACAGACCTTGCTGTGAGCATCTTCATGTAGGTACTAGTTTTAATGCGCAGTAAGAATCCTGCATCTACTATTGGACAAGAGACTAGTGTTCATGACAGCAAGAGATGTAAACATTACTGTTGTCCTCGGCTAAGCTGTAACGAAAGCTAGCTCAGTAAAACTCTACAAACTCTCTTATCTCTGGTTGGGTGGATTGTGGAAGACCACTACAGTGATATTGTTGGTGGGTATAGTTTGGTAGAAAGGAAATTCACAACAAGGTCTGTGGATTATCTTGAGTAACCAGGTCATGATTTCTGCAAAAGAGACAATCAGTACGTTTACATGCAGCTTGAGAAAATCGATTATTGGCTTAGTCCGACTGATACCGGACTTTTAAATGCATGTAAACAGCTTAGTCCAACTGAAATTGGACTATCCGTAGCACACCTAGATAATTTGACTGAAAATCCAACTATTTCTGCATGTATCCACTTAGTCTGACTGGGGTCGGACTCGGCGTTTTGCACATGCACCACTTTTTCTTTTGCGGGCTTTCACTCGGAAGAAGAAGGAGATGACGTAGCAGCAGTTCAGTAACTCCTGGAAAAACGAACAAACACCATGAGAAGCAGAAGACTCACTTCTGGACGGACAAGCAAACTACATTCATGCTCCGCCATCTTCATTTGTCGTTAGCCTCCTCTTCGGGTCAACCGGAACTAGTTCAATACGCACTATATTAAAAAGGACAAAGCGGCGCCTATGGAGGCGGAGTCAGACATACTTGGTCAGAAATTCGATTTTCTCTTCTGCATGTATACTCAAATAAGACAAGAAGTCTGACATGACTGATTAGCCGAGCTATGAGCTTAGCTTGACTACTGCGTGCATGTAAATGTACTGATCATCTTTGAGTTGGTCTTTGAGCATCACAAACCGAGTGCCATATAGTTATATTATATTCAGGAGAGGGCAGACATCTCCACAGCCCGCAGCTCACACCAAAACAATCTAGATTGATAACTATTACGTAAGTTTAATTTTGGGGTGAACTGCCTCTGCAAAGGTAATGCCAAAATATTGCTGTATGAAACGTAAAAATGGGAACCCCTGAATAAACTTCTGACTTGTTAATAATGATCTCTTAGTGTTATCTAATTTTTACTTAACAGTGGTAGTGGATTTGATAAACTGTGTATCTTTATTAATAGTACTGTGGAGAGCAGGGAACCTGATTTGGTAAAACCTACTGTAGAGTAAAACTAAGAGGCTGTTTCTGGTGCTGTTACTGCAGTCAGTCAGCCAGGGTTGTGCTCTGCTCCTCTAGGAATTGACTAAGAACACTGTAATAATGGGACAGTGTGCTGATACACACACACACACACACACACACACACAGAGAAACATACAAACTGATTTTTGCACATTGATATTTCTCTTTCTTTCTCATCTACACATTCAGGTGCACAGAGAGGTTTCTTTCTCCAACATCTCTAGTTCCTTTCTGTCTCTATCTCTCTATTTATGCACACACACACACACACAGGCACACGTGCACACATACACTCACAGACACTCACAAAGACATGCTATTGCACACATTCTCATGCGCACATGCACTCCACAAGAACAGTGAGGTGGCCCAGTTGGAGGAAACCTGCCCAAGGTCACGGTGCTTTATCTCTACTAGGCTGTTTACTCCTGTCTGTTTCACTTGACTTGCATCAGAAAAATGTATTATGGTGACAGTGACGCATGTCTACTGTATTCCCAAACCTGAACCTCAACTCTGCACTTTACTGACAATGGATTTACTGCAGTGCCAGCAGGCTGATCACAGCCCCAAAAAAGACATTACACCTCGGTCACGCCAGACAAACGCTTGGCTAACCTAGGCAAGAAACATGGAAGTATTCGTGGAATCACTCGTAGTATCGGTCAGAATTGCTTTCAGAAAATATATATTGCTGGTGGGAGGTTCGACTAGGAATTTAAGCACATTTGTTAATGTTTATAGATGCTACATTGTGGCAACAATGCTGGTCACACATGATTCTGTGGTTAATTCTATTGATGTAGATTTAAAGCGTCCTGTTATTTCTACCTTGTATTAAAGCTTTTTATTAGTCTTTTATGTCAAAATATTTTAATGCCTTTAAGCCCTGGCAAGCTCCATGTACATAATCCTGCTAAATAACACGCTGCCTTTATAATATCTCTGACATTTGAGATGTCTGAGCGGAGAAATCATTTCAGTGTGGTGTGGGAAGACTTAGTAATCATTAATATTCAAAGCGCCAGAAATCTGTACTGGAACTCGCCTTGCGTCCCTTGAAAATGTTCTGAATTTCGGTAGAAAGTATTAGGCTTGTGTGGTTTTATTGTGGGGAAAGCACTGACTGAAGGGATATTTTAGGGATAAGTGAATTGAAATGATGTATTATGTCTTATGATTACATTACCAAAGTGTATTGCCAGCTTTAATTTATAATATCAGTCTTTGAAACCTGGTTGGTACATTCAGAGCTACAGAAAAAAAAGCTGTTACTTTGGTGAGTTGTGAACCACAAATAGGTCTAAGCAATCAGCCTCCTATTCATTGTCACTAGAGCAGCTACTGCTTGTTCATGTCCTAGATAACATTTTTTTGGTGTTTTTTTTGCCAGAGTGACAGAAAATTGTAGACAAATCTGAATTCAACTTTCTGAGACACTAACAGATTTAAATTCTGTATTAGAAAACGATCTTCCTTCAGGACGAGAGCGCGGCTCCTTCTATCAACAGTTGAACATCTTTCTTTGTCTCCCAGATTATGTGTGGTTGATTGAAACAGGATTTTTCTTTGGGGCTGTCTATATAGTCTTGTAATAGCTTTGTGCCTAGCAGAGCAATCGCAGTGCTCCATCAAGCTCTGACACATCCATTTGTCACACTCTCTGTGGTCTGATAGAAAACCAAGGGAAGATGCACACACAGACACACACACACACTGAGATGTAACTCCCAGTCTACAGTACATATGGTTCATTGTATCTTGTGAAAATAGAACACAATGCGTCTTCACCTGTTGTTTTGTTTGGGCGTGGACATGTCAGTGAGCTGCTGAAAGAGCCATTGAAGAAAATCCAACCTGACACTATCAAATTGAAATGATGTTCCAAACAAAGATTAATCAATGCAAAGTTGATGTTTTACATACTCCCTCTGATCAATAGGGTAAATAAAGTAACTGCAAGAAAGCACTGTTTATTAAGTCATTTGTTAATGTTAGGCCCATATCACTTTAACAAAGTTCTTTCTTTCGCATCAATCAACAGTTTACTTTTCCTTTAACTGCTCTTTCATTAATGTCACCTGTGTGTAGGAGAGTGTGAATCATAATACTTAAGTATGAAATAAGTTCTCCCTAATTTTCTTGGTCACTGAAGCTTTTATAGATAGCAGAGTGGAGAGGTGACAGGAAATGTGGGGGAGAATGATGGGGAATGATAATCAGCAAAGGTCCCCAGCTGGACCAGAACCAAGGATCTGTGATTTGTGGTCGTCACCTAAACCCCAAGGCCACTAGGGCATCCCTTTGTCACTATTTTAACCTGGCAGCACAATGCATTGTGGGTTATTCCCTTGAGCAAAGTCTACACAATGGTGGACTAACTGAAAGGGTGCATAAATTGCTGGAGAAGTAAACCAGAGTGCCCCCGAGTGGGACTGCTCTGAGCCCTTGCAAACTTAGCAGGAGGCACGTCTGTCAGGTCGGTCAATGGAACTGTTCGGGGCACAGTTTCATATCATAAGCTTTCAAAAAGCTGTCAAATGAAATGTGTATGCGAAAAAGATATATTCGATGAATTTAACTGAATATTTGTAGTTTATTTAGCTAACCACTTACACACTATTCTACTGCTAACACTATACAATCAAGCCACTGACTACTAGTTGGGACCAAGCAGAAGCCTAAGGGCGCATCCACACCAGGATAGTCCGAGAGACTCGGTTCGATTGGGCGGAGAATGCTGAAAAATTTCACACCTTCATTTGGTATGAAGGAAGTATGAGGAAGAAGGAAACCTGGCTCATCGATTGGTCAGGACCGAAAACAGAAACCCATCCCCTTCAGCCGACTGGGTCACCACAAAAACACCAAACACCAAAATGAAGTGCGCTCTATGTCACTTCCCTTTCTTTGGTTCACTTCCTCTCTTTGGTTCGCTGAATAGTCCATTTGCATTTCCCACTGTAAGTGAACTGCACCAGGGTTCACTTGTAAGTGAGCCTAGACCTCCAGTTTTCAAGTGGACCAGGGTTCACTAGTTTGGTCTGCACCAGAGTTCGAATGAGCATTCATACCACTCCAAACAAACCGAACGATCCGTGGAAGTGGACCAGGGTTAGTTTAAAGCGGAGCAAATAGCGCCAGTGTGAATGCGTCCTAAGTCTATGATACTTGTTTATACAGTGAACTGATTGTGTTTGCTGGACTAGAAAAGCCATTTTCTGAACCAGGAGGTTTACCCTACATTTACCACTAACCACTAATCACACACACAGACAGCAACATAAAGTATCAGTTTCCACTCTTGGAGATAATAACCTCATAATCTGCCCAAGTATGTGACATCTCCCTCCCCCTGCACTCCTCGATCACTCAGCATCTCTCCCACCAGTCAGTCCCCACTTTCAGGACACATTGTTGCATCTCAGCAGGAGTTCATACAATAAAGATGACCACCATCCATCTCTGTTACACATGGATTACACCCTTTACAGCCGCCGATGCTGCTGCATCAGTGCACTGCTGCAGCTGGTGAAGGTCACATATCCTGTCATGCCGAAAATTGAAACGGTTCCCTTACATATTCAAAAAGTCAAATGCTTTTCCAATGGGTTCATATAATTTGCATCAATATTCATAGTTTGTGTCTACTCCAGTCGCGTGAACAGAGGGAGACAGAGAGAAATGTGCCGGTTTGCGGGGTCTCAAATTGAAATGATATTACAGCTTATTTCTCTTGGTAGCTGAGTGGAGTTTACATGTTTCTATGTTAAACTGCTGGTGGGGCAAACAGTCCATTTCGGCTCATTCAATGTGAGAACAAATCACCACTCGCCCCCCAAAAGCCCCTCAATCCCAATTCGAACCAGTGGACAGTATGGATGTATGGGAGTTCTGCTGCATGTTGTAACAAAATGCTGGGGTACAAGATTGATCACAACACCGCAGGACAAAACCGCCTCCTTTCCCCCTCCTCTCTTCTCCCTTTCACCCTTGGTATCAATTTACTAAACCCTCAACGATGGAGAAGTCCCCGCATCTAATACCATTTGTCTCCAAGGCTTCTAAAACCCACTTATAAGCTACATATCTGGGGAGAAAGAGAAGCAAAGACAGATCACTGGCACAGATATTTTATTAGCCAGTGATCATGTATGCTGTGTGCTGCACTATACTGTGTTTATATTTCAGTGTATAACATCGCAGTTTTATAGTTGAAAACATTTATGCAAATAATTCCCAAGTTACTATTCCCTGCATGTGGTTGTTTCTCATTTATATTCTCCTCCTTCTTCAATGAAAAAGAGTTAGAGCTGTGATAGAAGAGAGACAGGGTCACTTGGCTAAGATTCCTCCCCTGAAGCTCCACAGTTTATCCTCTTTGTCTCTTTTACAAGCAGAGACAGAACAATGGGAGATAGAAACATCTTGTTTTCCTCTAAGCTCTCAAGTCTAACTTCAGTCTAGATCTTAGATCCTACACGGGAAGGTGGGCGGGGGTGTTTGGGGTCAGAAGATGGTTCCTGTCAGAGGGATTCGGTTTCACTGGAGATGAATGTTTTGTCTGGCAAGCTCTCTAAAATGCACTTAACATTTTATACAAATTCTGAGGATGCTGAAAGCAGTGCCTCACCGCACGCTTTCTCTGCCTATCCTCTTTGCTGCTCCCTCTGTCCTAATTGATCGAGCAGGCCAGACAATCCCGTTTTGTCTGCGCTCATTTCCAGTCAGGCTTGTTTAAGCGTTACAGACTGGAGTCAGATGGCTTTGCTAAGGGAAGACGTCTCCTACGGTTATGAGACAGACAGGCGGACACGGGTTGAGAGACAGCACCGAGCTAACTTAAAACCCAGAAGGCAAACCTAAAACAATGTTGTGCATCCTGGAAGTAGCAAAGAGCTCTCACTATTTTGAGTTTTACTTTTGCATTAAAGTCAATGTCAGGTATTGCCGGCTGTTTGCAGCAATCACTGCGCTTTAGCTACATCCCACCAACCTAAGCCTACAGTAATCCTAAATCTCACCTTAACCTTCACTCTTTATCCTTAAGCGTCCCTTAAAAACTCTTTTCTGCCAAATATTTAATCTTTTTTCATTGTTGTGAGAGAATATTTGGCCCTCAAGCGTACATAAGTGCTGCAACACGCACGCCGCATCATCCACACGCACTGTTATATACAGCTCAGCATTCACCTCCCTCTTACCTCTTGTCTGCTCTGTCTTACTGTCTTGTGACTCCGTTGCTGTTCTCCACCCCCCCTTCCCCATCCTCTTGATATCTCTCTCCCATTTCTTCACTTTCACTACCTCTCTCCTGCACCCCCCCCTCTCTCTCTGTCTCCCTGACAGCCTCTTCTTAACAGAGAGCAGCAGACTGTGAAAACAGGCAAGAGGCAATGTGTCGTGGGTGTGTTTGTGTGTTTCATCCTGTAAGTCTTCAGAGGGAGGACAGTATAATTAACTAAATGAAACATTAGAATTGAAGTGATATTTATTATGTTACTCCTGATAACGCAGTTATTTTATTAATTCGGTCTAATTATGGCTTGTCTTCATAATACTGCTGCCTTCAGGTGCACTCTAAGGTATTAATTACAGAGTTTTTAAGTAGGAAATCAAATGGCCACTGCAGGAAGCTGTAGCTTTGGCTTGGGATGTGATGTTTTCTTTAGATAATTAAATCAGTATGTTTAGATGCTGCAAGGACAAACGGAACATGAGAAAATTTATAAAGACTTCGCTAAGAGAGAATAATCATACATGCAATAAGCAACATAACCTTTACAGAGTCCATTGTGTTTGTCAAATGGATCATACTTTATTGACTCCTACATGTCTTCAACAATACCTGATAGCAGCATAATATTGCTGTACCTCAATCAATACAGTATTGTTTCAGCAATACAGGTGCCTCTTGTGTCAGACCGATAAAGCAGATTTGAATTTAAGTGAATTGAGACTGAGAGAAAGAGATAAGAGAGAATGGGATAGTGCTGACCTTTTCTGGAGTTTATAATGCCAGACTTGTCTTCATCATTGACTTCATTGTTTGGCTAAAGTTGTGACCAGTTAGGCTCCCGCTTTGGACTCATCAGTCTGGAGTGCAGATCAGAAAAAGAATAGTTTTCGATAGTGATTAGGCATACAGAACTGAGAGTCTCAGAGAAACCTCTCATTTATTAAAGGCCCTTAAAATGAAGCACCATAACATTTGCGATAGCTCCCAAGAACCCCGTTTGAGAGCAACCTTTTTTGTTTAGAGTATAAGACAAGGATAACTCGACATTGAATTCATGTTCTGGATAGACTCTGTTTGTGTGTGTCTGTGCGGCATGCTTTCCTCTACCTGGGTGACCTGGTCTTATCTAAGCTGTCTACGGTTGCACCCTGCTACCTCACCCACTGGCAAAGTCTGTGTGTGTGTGTATGTGTGTGTGTGTGTTCATTGTACCGCTGTGTGCATCCGTCACTGTGATCTCACATCAGTCAGAGGCTGCTGAGCCACACATTGACATTCCAGACTGCCTGCCTGCCTGCCTCTCTGGCAAAAATAGATATGTAAAACGACAAGCTCTTTTCCCCTCGTTTTTCCCACGCACAGTTTGCCTGAGCTGGTGGGGGAGAAAAAAAAAGAAAGGTCTCTGGTCTGTGTCAGCTCAGATGAGAAAGAGTCAGCGTGTGTGGAGGGGAGTGACATATCACCGTTTAGGCAAATGAGATAGAGGAGAGGAGGTTGAAAGGAGACAAGGTTCATGCCCTCAGCCTGTGTTGATCCTGCAGGTAGATAGGGTTTTACTGGCATGCAGGTTTTGAAGCTGCTGATAAATGATTTTTTTTTTTGCCAACAACAAAGATAACTGTATGTTCATTGTGACTTGAAAGCTCACAGTTTTCATGTGCAAAAATCTAGGGAAATCTAGTGACTCTAAGAAAACAGCAACCTGTTCTCATTCCCAAGTTGTCAAATACCAATGCTTTGTTGTCCCTTGGCGTCTGATACAGATGCACAAGGCACCCTTTAGCATCTGTACGAGATGCACAAGGCCTATCCACCCATTCAATATAAGACGGTCTGCGCAACAGACACAGTACAAAGAGAAACTTTGTGTAGGAAGGAGGTTGGAGTGGATGGATGGGACGAAAAAAACCCAATACGTTCACCCAGGACACTGCTGTTTGTGTCCCATGTGAAACCTGAAGTCAGTGTCATTTTAACGCAGCCATGATCTTTTCCTAAAATAAGTAGTGTTGTTGTTGCCTGATATCAGACAGAATTCTCAACTTGTTACACTCTGTTTCATCAGTCAACTGGGTGGATAGGGTGTTTTCCAAGGTCTGGACCCAGGCAAGTTTTGTTTATATTTATATAAGTTTATTTTGAAAAGACTGGATGCATGTAACAAGTGGAAACTGACCCGTCCAAAACTGACGCTAGAGGGGTTGAGTGGTCATAGTTTAAAGCATAGCACCAGTGACCAAGCGGCCATATTTGACGAGCTGGAGCTGCTGGTGATGCTAAAGGAGGTAAATAACTAAAATCTTTAGAATATATTGTGAAAAGACAATTTCAGCCTCTTTGGTCTAACGCTTAAGTATACAACAACTACTGATTGATTGTGTTGTGCATGTGATACTAGGAGTGGGCGATATGGCCCTAAAATAAAATCATGATATTCCAGGGTATTTTTGTGATAATGAAATTCTTGACAATATAACAAATTAGTAAAAAAATAGAAAATAGTATTGCAACAAAATAAGTGATATTGTTTACGTGTCAACCCTGCAGTTCGCCTTAAATATTCAGTAAAAAATTAAAATGATCTCTCATCTCTTTAGTTTATGAACAACAACAGTAACTTAGAGTGAGAGTCAGACTCTGTATACAATATTAATAGCTCAACAAAATCTACCACAAATTACAAATTTAAACAGCTTCCAAATAAAAAAAAATATATACCCTGGGATCTATGTATGTAAATCAGTAGTTGATTTTCTTCTCTTTTAGCAAAATCTTAAATTAATGTTTTATTTTTTTCCACCTGGACCTTTAAGCACTGCCATTTCTCCTCTAATCATCATGCTGTAACCTGTGACAGGCTGTTATGTTACCATAACTATTGCACATTCACATACAGTATATGTAGTTTTTGTTGAGTCGCGAGCAGCACGTATGTCTATGGTTTAATCACCTGACGACACTGACTCTTGTGTGCGAGAGAGGAGAGGGAGAGATGCTGTGCTGCTGCAAGCGGAGCCACTAAATGAGTTCCCCCTGCAGGGAGGGTAACTCGCGGTAACTCACGAAAAGAGTCTGAGAAGACTTGTGTTATTCATAAAACATCAAGGACACCCAGGCCTATTGACGCAACAGTTTATTCCACACTATTGAAGCTGCTCCTCGTTTTGGAACCACTTACTTTCAGCCATGCTTGTTGCCGTGGGCGACACAATATGTCAACACGTCAATTTTTCATATGATATCAAAATTTACATCAGTGTTATCGTGAACAAGATGATATGGCACACCCTGATGTGATATATTTTTTTCTCATTAACATTGCATTGGGAGGTCAGAGGTCAGAACAGCTGCCCCAGAGGTGATGGGACTCAGTGCCATCTATTCATCTGTTTTTAGCTCGTCATCGTCTTGTTTTTTTCATGTTAAAAAGGTTATTGTTGTAGTTTTCATCAGCAAAATGAACACTCATCAGGGGTGGATGTTTCTGATGCATTTTCAGAAGCAGGGCTGTCTTGTCTTAAATGACAGACCCTTTGGCTCTTTGACTCCTTGACTTCGAGATATGTGGCTTGTTAAAACATAAATGTGCTTTTTTCATCAAATAAAAGGGTAAAGTTAAAGATTTGCATCCATTAATGCCAGCCTTGATTGATTTAATACAACAGCGAGAGGAGTGATCTGTGGCTCCCACACATGCACGATAGACTGAGACCCTCTCCTGAGGCCATCACTGTAACAACATGATACCGTGCTAAATGGAAGAAATGCATTAATGCAACAGCCAGTGCTAAATTAAATAAATTAAAGGTGGTGACAGAGCCAAACATGTTGAACGTCAAAGCATGCTGCTTTGGCAAAAATGTCTTATTCCCATGAAAGGTGACACCATTATTTTATCATTTCCCATTATAACCATGACATTTATCATCAGCCACTCCACTGTCTTTTTAAGGAAAACACTGTATCTGACTTTACAAGGCAAATTCATTTTGCATAGATGAGTTCTGTGATGTGGGGATCAATAAAATCTTGATGGATGGCCCTGATCATTGCACTGGGCTGGTGGAGCAGTTGTCACATAATACTGTAAGAGGCTCAGTCTCACCGGTCTTTCTTCTTTCCCCCATTGTCTCAAGCATTAGGCTTGAGGTTGAGTTCAGGTTCAGTTTTAATATATCTAGAAATGAGAAGCTGTTATCTCTTCATTCTTTTGTACCTTCAATTCCTTAACGTAATATCTTCCTGTTTATCTAAAAAAGAAAAAGTTTATACAAGCATACTCTGCAGACATCTCCCAATGTCACAGAAGGCAAAAAGTGTAATAACCTAAGCTGTTTACTTTAAGAAGTGGGCTGTTTTGTTTGCTTTTGTCTGTCATCTCTAAGATCTGAGCATTGTGATAGTGTGCTCTGTGTGCTGCAGCTTCTCCCTCTTTGCTTCAAGAAGTATTGCCTGTCCAAACAAGATGGTGAAAGTGGAGTTCAAATCGGGTTTCACAACAAAGTCAGGGTTAGCAGTTGTATAGTCACTACATTGACGTATATTTGACACCTCAATCAATCAGCAGCCAAGCTGTGTTGCACACACCTTTGATAATGATAGAGGTATATGGCTTAATTATTATGGTGTCAATGTCTGACCAAAGAAATCATTCCAGTGTAGTGGGAGGAATTAACGTGACAGTCTGTTAAACCTGCAATCAAATATGCCTCAAGGGAACTGCAAATACTTAACAGAATTTTATTAGTCTTGCTCTCACTGGTTTTCATTAATTTCCTGAGGTTTTTTACACCACAATCAGAATACAGCTCGACAGGAAACACTTAATCTGTGTCATTTGGTTGTTGCATTGACTTTTTTAAAAACTGCAAACATACAAAGATACTGAACATCAGCTCCGAACATCAGGCCAGTATGAGCAGTCTTTAAAATGTCGTACGGGTCGAAACTCTATCTTCAGTGCCCAGGGCTCTCTTCGGAGGATGACTGAGGCCATGACCAACAGGGTGTCACTTTGTGAGAGCACCACGGGGATGACAGATGGGTGCGGGTGCTCTGGCTCCACCCTGCTGGCTACCCATCCACTGTGATGGATGCAGGAATGAGAGAAGCACAGGGTCTTTGGATTTCATTTGCTCACCGCTGTTCACTTGCTCCTATTGATTTAGGGGTGTGCTGGTGACGGGCGGTGGGATACTGTGTATGTGTGTTTGTGTGTGAGTAATGTGGGTTGCATCTTACTTGTTTTTAATTTAGGAATCAGTCTCTAAGGAGCAGTGACAAACAACAAGATATCTAAGAAGACCTTTATCAAAATGCATCCAACTTGCAATTCAAGTGTACAATGATAAGCAGCATTCTCTGGTACACTGAATCATCTAATAAATGACTACAGAAACTAGTTTTCTTGATAAGGAGGGCAGTGCTCAAACCAGTGGGTTTGGATCATAGCTGCCATTTTTCCCATGTGTGTAATACTTACTTGTGATACATCTGCTAAAAAATGACCTTGGGATTGTATATAGTGTAAAAATGTCCGTACCTCCCCGTGATACATGAAACACAATGCATGAATTACCGGTGCAAGATTCTTAACATTCAGTGCCATTTGAATTGCATCACTCTATTCTGAAGCACTTTATTGTCAGAAAAACTCCCAATCCAGTTCACAGCTTGATTTCGGCACAGAGATCAACAAAAGAAAATACTACAGTGCTGACCACAAAGGACAAAATTGGAAGAATTCACTGTCTAGTCTCTCAAAAGAACATCTGCTTTAGAATCGGAAATCTGTTGCATTCTGTCATCACAGCAGAAATCTACCTGTCAAGCATATCAGCAACTGCATTTGATTGCACTGAGTGTTACAAATGATGATAAACTGTATTTCATTTAAGTTGTTGAGATGTGAAGGCAGTTAGGTCAGAAACACATACATCAAAAAATCGACCATTTGTGGCAAATTGGTATTGGCAAATTGGCAGAAAAGGCTGTGCTCTCTAAGGCGGAGGTCTCAAAGAAAAGGTCATAGTGTCTGTGCTGTACTCTCGCATGAATATGAATGGACGTTACTAATCAGCTGATCGCCATGCAGCTATGAATCAACTGGTGATTGTGAAGCATGCATGAAACAGATGATGTCAGTCAGCTATTGCAAAGTGCAACTTCTGTCTGAAGACTGTGCTCCATTTGGCATACAGGTCTGGATCTGAATGATAACGATAGATTCATTTACTGAAATATCCAAGTCACAGTGCAGCCTGCTCCCCATGAGTTAGAGTGTTGTTTTTTTATCACTGAGAAAAATGTCTGCTAAATTGTCTGTTTTTTTAAGATGTAGCAGATGTCTGATTTCTTATAGCCAACTTCTTGTTTATCTTGTCTTTATATATTTGCATCCCACCAGCAAAATGTCATAATTGTATAATGCAATTATTGGTAAATCTGAATGTAGATATAGTAAAAGGAATAGAGCAAGTATATGTGTACATGTGCGTATGTCTGACATAGGGCTGGACTATGTAGCTCACAAAGATTTTTGCAATATATTTTAGGCTATATTGTGATACACAAAATGTATCTTGATATTTTGAAAACTCTTCTGAACTATTGTAGGTTACTAAAATGCAAAATTATTAAATGAACTACTGTAACAGTAGTAAAGTTGCCACTGTCAAAATAAGGTTAAATAAGTCTTGTTTATAAAGTTAAATAAAGTATTGCTATAATTAGATAAATCAAGCAGAACCATTGGTGCCTTCATTTTGAAGCATGCAGCTTGTCTTGGGCCAAATGTATTGATGTTTTTATTGTTAACTTGAAGCTTCGAGTCAACAGTTATATGTTAGCAGTTAGCACAAAGTTAAACTGTTACAACAGCACCTTTAAGTCTGAGGATTTATTCACTATACACTGGAAACAAACTAACAGCTCTCCAGTTCATATAGCATTTGCAAGTTGCACTGGTACTCCATGGTCACAAAATGGGACTGAATAGTCAGGGTCTGGAGCTCTGCAGGTACAAAAACACACACCTTTATCAGCTCACACTATCTTTAAATTCATCAAGGTAAGCTGTTACCATTGTTAAATGTGATGATTTAGGGTTAGGCTGCGTCATGGATCAGCAGGTGAAGCCAAGTTTTGGATATTATTGAAACACAGCAGTCACGAACGTAGCGATTTCCCTTGATGAGTAGTTCCAGCTCGTCCATTTTGTGGATCAAGGATCTCACGTTGGTGAGGAACATACTCAAAATAGGAGGCTTGTGGGGCCTTTCCTCAGTCTCGTTAGTGCGCCGGAGCGGCATCTTCGCTTTTGTTTCCTTACACTTCGACGTCTTCGCCGCCTGCCAGCAATCCACAGACCTCCCGGTGGTCTTGCTATCTCAGTTGGGGTGTTGTAAGAGCCTCAAGACTCTTCTATAAATGTCGGCTTCATGTAGAAGCCAATGTCCAGTAGTGCTGGGCGGTATACCGGTTCGTACCGAAAACCGGTATTTATTTTTGTTCTGATATGAATTTTTCATATACTGCAATACCGGTGAATAGCCCAAACAACGTCCAGAACGTGCGCGGCGGGAAAGTGTTTCAGCGGGGACCCATTTCACTGCTGCACACCACAGGCACGCTTGAGCAGGCGAGAGTGAGAGCATATAGAAACGTTTAGAGGCGAGAATGGCTGCCGGAGAGAGTCCTGAAAGCAAAGCAACTGTACACGATGACCCAGAAGAACTCATACCAAAAAGAGCAGTGTTTCCCCTATATGCAACTAACAGTGGCGCACCGCCATTTACAATTCTCCTCTGCATTTTGCTTATTTATCCCTAAACAAACTAAACAGTGGCATTAGTGGCTATGTATGCATGATGACTATTTGACCAACAGGCTGTCATATGGAAAATAGTGTCCTCGTTCCATTATGCCATGATGTAAATATAAGGGATTTTCTGACACGTTCAGTATTGTTATGCAGGTTCTGTCTAGTGTCAAATCCTGCCAATGTTCCCCATTGGCACATCTCTAGTAATTGAATTGGAAGTCTTAAAGTACACAGTAAAAATCTATTTCCATAATTCTCCAATCAAAGTATTGATTGTCTTGTTGGCACTGTTAGACACAATGACTCGGCCGAGGTTGCCAGATATTGACGAAATCCCCCAAGTTAAGCCCTACTTGTCCCTAATGAGCGCTCTATAGACCGACTTCTGCCACACGCACATACACATACACTTTTGTGATAAAATACACACACAAGGGCGCAGATTTGGGTTAAATAATGGGGTAATGCAGATGGCCATTTAGATATAATATTTTTATATTAAAATATTACAGGTATTCTATTTGTCATTTTCTCAGTCTTGCTGAAGGTATTTAATTCCAGAATGCACTTTGTCAATTGTTCCAATTGAACACTGAACATTGGTATTGTGAAATAAATTTGTTATTTAACACTTTATCATATACAATTTGATTGCCATATTTTGCGGACTGACGGACAGACTGACTGACTGACTGACTGACTGACTGACTGACTTTGGAGTTAATGAGGTGCTTAGAATGTAAAAATGTTCCCCATAGTCTCTGAGACAAAATCTGATTAAATGGGGGGCGTAAGGGTGGGGTGGCCGACTTTATTCACTTCTATAACAGTCAAAATTTGCAGCCAGTGATCATTAATATTCATAAGTCATAAAAATGCCGGAAGAACATGTTTAATTTTGCATTCTCACCTTTCACACTTTCTCTCACAGTCTCTCTCAGTTTTAGTTGTTTTACTTTCTTCTCATTGTTTGTTCTTTTCTCATAAAGTCAAAGAGCTGACACCAAGCTCCCCAGTGAGCAAAGACTCTTCATCCATCTCCCTCATTCGCGTTACTATCGTCTGTGTGTGTGTGCGTGTGTGTGTGAGTGTGCAGGAGGTGGAGGTGGAGGTTTTTCATCCATCACAGAGGGAGGCTCTGGGATTAAATAAAAATCTCTCAATCCCAGAGACAGTGGCACACACACACACTCACACACACACACACACACACACACACACACACACACAAACGCACACACAGATCAGCAAGATGCATGTGTGTGTGTTCAAGAGACAAAGCGTATGGGGAAGACAGAGATAGAGAGGATGCCAGGTAGAAAGAATAAGACAAACAGAGGAGAGACATGGGAATAGAGAAGGGAAAAGGGGAGAAAGAGGGAGGAAATGTTTAGAGATAGATTAGATAGAGAGAAAGAAAAAAGCAAAGAATACAGAGGAAGGATAAAATGAAGAGGCAGAGGGAAGAGAGGAGGAGTTTCAGCAATCTTTGGGAAAAATGCTTTAATGACCCTATTTGCTCGGTGTTTAAGAATGCACACTGACAGGTATCAAGAAATAATGAGTCTTATGCAAAAAACACCAGGCAATCTTTCTTGTTAAATAAGAACAAAACCAAATACTTTACATAATCAAATCAGAGCCTTCAAATTAAGTGTTCACTTTCTGCCACTTGGGGACAACAGTGGATTAAGTGTATTATGTCTAAGTTGTTTGTAGATACAGAACTAGTGTTAACATACAGTAAATTGGGGTTAAATATTTATTTAGAGCTGCACTAGGCAGCATTACATGTTGGTGGTGCCGAATGGCACTAAGTGGTAATTTTTCCCAGACATACTGTAATGTGATATATATTTAATATTTAATCAGTCAGCTGATATGTGATGTTTAAAGGGATAGATCTGATTTCTTGAAGAAGGGTTGTATGGTGCTTATCAGTCGCTGTATTACAGTAGATGTCTGTCAGCAGGCCTCCAGTTTGGAGAAGCAGCAGGAGTACTGACACAGAAGCTGAGCAATGCATTGCCAACTGAAAAATGTCCCACTTAAAAAATTAATAACAGTTAAAGTGTGTGATATACTGACATTAATTTCACCCCTTTCTGAAAAGGAAACTATTAACAGCTCTAGTCAAGGCCACCAGATTCCATTAAAAAAACCCAGCAATTTTGGCTCACTGAGCTGCTGGTCTACTGCTGCCTTGATCAGTGAGTCAGGTTGCTTTCACACCTTCCCTGTTTGGTTCGGTTCAATCAAACTCGAGTTTGTTTGCCCCCTAAGTGTGCACTAAAACAACCGGACCGAGACCTTCTTGAAGAGGTGGTCTCTGTCCGGTTACAAACAAACTCTGGTTCATTTGTGGCGAGAACCTGTTCCGACCTTGATCAGAACCAACTGCAGTTACATTACACGTATTTTGGGTTAAACCACTGTTTTGTCTAAATGGAGTCTGGCTTTGAAGAGAGCGATATAAGAGCTTTAGTTTATCCACAGAAATTGTTATCTGACGAAAAGGTAAAGCAGTTAAAGTATTTGAACAATAGCATGCTTTTTTAAGTTTCTATACTTTTTTAAGTTTCTATACTTTATTAATTTTATTATTTTATTATTAATTCATTAACACACAGGTCCGAAAGGCACATACATGCACAAACAGGACCTATACATGAACAAAGTGCAGAGATGTCAGAGTGAGGGGGCTGCCTTGGTCAGGAGCCCCGAGCGGTTGGGGGGTTCGGTGCCTTTCTCAAGGGCAGCTCGGCAGTGCCCAGGAGGTGAACTGGCACCTCTCCAGCCACCAGTCCACGCTCCATATTTGGTCCGGACGGGGACTTGAACAGGCGACCCTCTGGTTCCCAACCCAAGTCCCTATGGGCTGAGCTAATGCCTTAAGTGTCTAAAATACATTTTGTTGCTGCCCCTTTCACAGCAGTAAACTGCTTAGCTTCCATGTCAGGCTCCTGCCTGATTCTCCAAACTGGTGGCATGCCAGCTGACAGCTACTGTGCGTAATAGACTATTGACTAAGACTAAGACTGCTCACTAAGTACGTCATACAACTCCACTTTAAAAGATCCAAACTATCCCTTTAATGCCAAAAAGAACACGAGCGATAAATGATTCAACATGGGTTAGTCCCACGCTCAGCAGTGATTCAGACAGTGTGTTAGCTCATCCTTACATTTAAATTTGAATTTGTCACTTTTTGTTGATGAGATGTCAAACATGACATTTAAAATATAGCTGGTTTTGTTGAAGTTCCTGTCTGGTGCAGCTATAATTGTGTCAGAGATGGCAAAAGGAACTGCATTTTAATGTTAATAATGTCTTTGAATAGAAATGCTCTTCTGGAGGAGGGGAAGAAAACACACAAAGACAAACAAAAAGACTGATAATGAGAATGATTTGAAGAAAGAAAGCCACTGTGGGTGTTCACACCAGTTGGTTTTTTTTTCCTCTCCCTATTCGTTATATTTTCTTTAATTGAGAGAGGAGGTCTCAAGAGACAGGGGGAAAACACACCTGCTCCCAACTCCACTGTGTTCATGTTTGTGACCACAGCGGGAGCATATCTTGTTCAAAGTAAAGCAGGTGAGGCTACAGGACACTTTGTTCTGCCCTGTAATCCCTGTGATGACAAAGAAAAAGGGATAATAAATATTTATTCAGATCTAGTCTCCTGTGGCCCAAATGAACACCTGTGATATCACCGTATTCTTCTTTGCCACCAACAATATACAATGCCCAGTGTCCTGTTTGTTTCCCATAGGACATTTGTAATTCCTTCCAAAAATTGCTGTGGGGCCTGCTAAATTCCAGCCAACAGCTGAAAAGGTGTGCTGTGTTTTATTTACTATTATGTATGCAAACAAAGAGCTCATATATTTCTGGAAAAAAATTAGCATACTTTCCATACTTTGGACAGTTGTGTGTGGGACAATGGGTGAGTTTACACATGCATCAGGAAAAAGTAGCCAAACACATATGTGTCAAGACCTGCAGTTCCTTAAATGACCACTTGAGGCTGGCTCCAAAATCCCCATTGACTCCTATATTAAATGCCCGACCATATGTGCACAGTCTGCTACTAAAAACAGTGTTGGTCTCTATAGCTAATTTCCCCGTTCATGACAATTGTACAGGAGGTGACTTTTTATGTCACAGCTTAAAGTTATGCACAATTAAGGGCGTGGCCACTTTGTCTGACAGGCTGTCTGCGAGACGTCACCGCAGTCTTTGGTTCAGATCCGCTCCTTCCTCCTCCACAGCTTCAACCTCTGATCCAAATTTGGTCACTTATAGCACCAAAAAAAAAAAACCCAAAATGGAACTCCAGGCTTCAAAATGTGAGTCCACAAACCAGTGGGTGATGTTATGGTGGCTACATCCATTTTTCATGTACACTCTAAGGAATGAAGCAGGTGCGCGTGTGTGTTTGTGCTCCGGTTGTGAATTTTTTGGAATTTTAGTTTATACTACGCAAGCATAGACACATGGTCTCATGGTATCAAAGTAACAGCTGCCAGTTGTATCTCCAATGGCCACTTACTCCCACTACACAGTTTGTTTGCACCAACAAAATGTGCAGCAGCCATGCTAACTGCACAAAGTCGACTCTCCTAAATTACAAAATGACTCACTGCCTTCCTGCCTGTCTGCAGCATGTGGTGTACTTAGGACAGATATATAATCAATAAAAGAGTGTGTGTGTGTATGTGTGTGTGTGTGTGTGTGTGTGTTAGCTAGATCTGTAAAGATTTAAACATTTTCACACAGTGAGCACCCATCCCCTGCCAGTCTGATAGTAAACCTTTTAAAGCTCCCCTCCTTAACCTGCCTCACTGGTTTCTGTCAGTAATATAATTATTAAGTAATTCTTTTATAGTAGGTCATAACACACTCTCATTCACACAGAGGGACATTTGACTTTTAAAGTGTGTTTAATTCTTTTTTTTTTTTTTTTTTTTTTTTTTTTTGGACCCAACCAAGTGGTGGGAACGTTTAGGATCGCTAAATGTTTAATTTCGATCGAGGATGAGTGGAGCGGGTTATGACATTATAGTTAAAAGTGCTGCTCTCAATAGGACTCGGGGTTTCACAGTTTTAATAAAAGGAGCTCACCTCCGGGCGAGTGGCCAGTAAAATGACTGGCTCTCTTTCATGTGAGAGAGAGAGAGATGGGCTTTAAGGACCTTGGTCTCAGGCTGCAATCAATCAACCACATTTTCTGACCGTTTTTCAATTATGCATGTTAAGGCTGGATGGCAAGGTATTGAGGTGCCCAGGCAAGGCTTCTCTTAAAGTTTTCTACTTTGAAAAAGAAGTTCACAGTCAGATTACAAATCAGCGCCACACACACAATAAAGTGGCAAAGGTCCTGTCAGGTTGGTGATTTCAAGACGAGGTGCGACACTGTTGCTGTCATGTCCCTTTTATTTTGAAGTCAATTAACAAGAAATACATTTCATCGCATGCAAGAGAATTTAGAAAAACTGAATTCCCAGGTCTTGTAAATGCAAAGCTGCAGGGTGACTTATTTAAAAGTGCTGACGCCACGAAGCAGCTTGACATTATCAGCTAGCTGACAAAATGTGAAAGTCTTGGAGGCCTTTAGATCAGCTATGAGTGGTGTTTAGTTGGGGATTCAAGCAGCAATGTGTTCCTATCACCACAGATTGTTTTCCCCCCTTTGGGACAAATCACGCTGATATCTCTGCCTCTATCTCTCTGTCTCTGGCCACACTTTATCTACAATGGCATTTGTGCTCATTTCATTGCCTCTTAACTTTAGTAATTCTCTTGTACCTTCGGATAAAACACTCTCTAGCATTGACCTCCATCATCTCGTCTTTCTTTATCTGCCACATCTGTCACACATTACTTTGTCATTAAAAAATGTAGTCTAATAGAAGGAATGTCTTCAGACTCATACCAAGATATTACATCTGAGGCAGTACAGAAAACAGCCTTGATGCATTATAAAAATGTCTTGAGTAGAGAGGCTGAAGGCTGTGTGTGACCTTGCTCTGTGTTGGTGTGTGCATGTGTGCAAAGTCTTGGTTCAGTTCTCATACCTAGCAACCTCAAATTCAGACAGTTACATACATGCACACTGGTTATAGGTGCCAGGTGTCATCTCTTCTCTGTCTTTGAGCTTGAAGCCATTGCCTACGCAATGTGTCTTGTGAAAAAAACCTTTATCCCCAATCTCTGTTTGTATGCATCCTCAACAAAGACGTGCTTGTACTTATTGCCATACATTTTCATGGTGACCTTTTTCAATTTCCAAGTCGTGTCTCCAATGTGGAAATGTCAGATATTTTATTTATAAGACAAGGTATCCTCCTGTATAATCTCAATTTCTTCAGTAACTCTCCTAAACTGTAGAGCTAACCATTGTTAAAAGAAAGTCCAGGAGCCCAAGGGTGCTGATGCGTCTCTCCTCCTACAAACACCTCTGCAGGTCAACAGCTGACTAAGTGGTCAAATCAGATTGAAAAAGCCTGAAGGGTGGATTGAATCAGCACAGTCAAACACTTGTGCAAGCTCCATAGGCAGGCCAAGCTGAGCAACTGTGAGGTAACAGCGACAGAAACCAGAAAGATCAGGTTCGGGTAAAAGTCTAATTGATTTATTGTAGGAAAAGAAAATCGGTTAATTTTTTAAAAGGTGATGAAATTAAGTGTGTGGTTAAAGATAGAGTATGTAATTCTGGAGAAAAATGAGTCTCATTCCAAGGTTATCAAATACTGTTGCTTTGGGTTAGACATTCAGTCCGACTCAGGGGTGTAACAGACTAGCAGTCTCTATGGGCCCCCAATCTAATCTCTCTTGATCCACGTCTCTGTCAGTTTAGTTTGCTTTCTTTCCCTTTCCCTTTCTTTCTTTTGTTTTTTGGAACTAAACCATTTTGCACCTTTAAGGGGCTGAGGGGGGCTTCAGAGAGCTTCCACTGTTATTAAAGTTCAGTCTTTCAAATGATTTATTTAGCCAATTTTATTCCAGTAATGGAACTAATTACTACTAATTAAATTTAAAAATTGCTAACAAAACAAAACTTTTCAGGCTTTTGAACCTGAGCTTTTAGTCTGCGCATATTTGCACCACTGGGAACTTTTGCACATTGCACCTCCTGCACAAGACTGTACACCTTATTCTTAAACAGCTATTTTGGACATATTTGTTACGTTATAGTACGTTTAAAAAATACCTTTGTCATATTTTTTATTGCATTTTCTAAAATTCTGTATTTATGTTCTTAAGTGCTTCAATACTTTGCCTTATTTTTATTCCTCTTAATATGTATTTTATGTATGTATGCAACAAAAAACCAAAGCAAATTCATTGTAAGTGGAAACAACTTGGCAATGAACCTTTTCTGATTCTGATTTTAGGTGATATACACTAATATAAACCTAATTATGAATATTATATTCCATTTCTGAGAGTAGATCCACCAAAACCCTCCACACTGGTCCTTTGAGTCATAAAATAAACACTTTGACAAACAGTAGGTCAAGATAAAATATTAAGGTAGATATGTAAATTAGTAAAACAGGCCGTTAACTGACCCGAGAAATAAATTCTGATTGTGAATTGATTATGGTACCTTTCCTTGTTTGGTGAGCTGTGTTTCTCTCATCTTTAGATAAGGATTTTTGGCTTACACACTGACCGTATTTGCACCCAAATTTACTGCAGTGCTGTGAAAGCCAAACAAAATTCATTGTGCATAGTCTCACATGTGATGGGCAATATCATATCTAATCAAAATCAATTTGTCTGTCTGTAACGCTACAATTACACCTTGAGGGAAGAGCAGATTAAAGCCTGTCGTCTTTGGATGATTGAATTAGAACATGTTATTAAAAAGGATAATGAGTATGTGAAAGCAAACATTAGGCTTTGATTACTACTCTCATCAAGAGGTAATATTTAGCTAAGTGCAAAACAGCTTATTAAATGCACGAGCTTATCAGGCAAATAGTATTGGTAAATTAACCAGCAGCTCTATCGCAACTCTCTGGACTGTGTTTGCCTATAAAGGAGATGTTTTCCAGGCATTAATTAGAATGGGGATCTCTTCTCTCAGGCCGGAGAATGGGAACAGGTCCTGTGTGTGTGTGTGTGTGTGTGTGTGTGTGTGTGTGTGTGTGTGTTTGCAATGTAGTCAGTTTACTTTTAAATACAAAATGATAGTTACGTGAATGTGTTGGTTGGTAATTAATAGGTTCACGCTTGGCCCTCTTCACCTAACCTCCTAGTTGCATCTCTTGCTGTGAAAGCGGTGTTGATTATAGTGTTTGGCTCATACTAGGAGACAGTATTGGGTGTGGGTGAAGTAATAGTAGTAGTAGTAATATTTTAAAGCAAGCAAAACGGTTTGCATATCAGTCTAAATAAAAAAGACACATACACAAAGGCAAACGCTGCAGGTTGTGGAAGGTCCAATGCTGCATTGTAAGCGAAGTGATTTGAGAGCCCTTTTTCCCAGGCAGGTAATTTGATTCTTGGAGGTCGATGTTGGTTGGTTTTCGGGTCGCCCATGTAGCCAGTCCCCACTCTAATAAAACCAGAGAGCCGTGCGGGACCAGGGGGCTAAAAACCCCCATTAACTTCTCTCCCATCAACATGGGGACAGGTAACCTCATGACCCTGCAAAGCTGCCATACGCCCTGATCATGTGACCTGGGAGTTGCAGAGCTGATGACAAGGCAGCTGGAGTCAGACATCATTCTGAGAGAAAAGCTAGAATTCCAGACAGAGTGAGAGTAAAAGACATTTTTAGTTCGTTCGTGTGTTTTTTTTAACCTGCCGGTGTGAGGATAATGTTTCGTCTGGTCATCATTTCGGTCGAGATTGTCATGATTTAATTCACATATTCATACTGTTTTTAAAAGTTCCACTTTTTGTAGTACCAGCAGCGGCATGGTTAATCTGAAAACAATGTGTACCATTTTGCTACAGTTTCCGGGTTGAATGCCATGTTTCCTCAAAACGGGGTGAAGTGGGTTGAAACAAGGTGACACGGCTCTGAGGTGCATTTTCTCTCATTTGGTAGATGTGCTAGAGATGTACCCAATCAGCAGTGACATGTACATAAACAAAATTCTGGTAGATCTTTACTCATTACACATAGAATTTTTGTTTTTATCTCACAATTGCTTTGGGAATGTAAATGTATGTTTCCCATGCCAATTAAGCCCCTTTTAATTAAATTGAATTCAGCCCCACTGCATAAAAAGGCAGTATGCCTGTGAAACTCAACATGTTCAACACACCACAGTTTTTGTTTAAATAAATGGTCTTGTTCAAGATGAACTGCGCCTCGCCTGGGAAGTGGACGAGATCAGGCAGCTGCAGCAGGAGGTGGTGACAAAAAGCCGCAGTGAAGTCGGACAGTTTCCCGATGGTTTCCATCAGCCTTCAGTCCGTATAGGAAGTCACAGAAACACTCACATCCTGTCAGATCTAATGTCAATTTATTGCAAATGTTATCAGACTCATGTATCAGTTTGTTCTCAGTCTCCAATTGTTTTAATTATGACAGAGTAGCCTATTAAAATGCTTTCAAGGTGATCAGTAATTTATGTTCATGGTTCAACCTCCATTTTACATGAATTCTTATGTAAATTAGCATCAGATCAGTTCGCTGCTGCAGAGCAGACCTGTCCCCACAACTACATTATTAAGTTAATGTTTTGAGAGGAAGGAAATATAAAACAACAGCTTTCGTTAAAGCTCAGTCAGATATAGTCAGGGCTTTACATCTGTAAGGATGTTATTTTAAGAATCCTTACATCCCACTGACCACAAGTCTTTGTGTTGCTAAATCACAATCCAATGTTAATACTAAGCCACAGCCTACAGTTTATGATAAATGTATTTAGTCTCTGACTACTCAACATCCCCATAAGTCACACAACATGTTTTCTGTTAACAGAATAAACCTTCAAATCAGACAAATAATATCAAACTCTCTCCCATTCAACAAAAATTTTGAATTTGTGTTAAACGTTATCTTATTGAGTCAACATTTAAACCAATCAGCTGTTTGGTCAGATGAGAGCCAGGCGTTTCCCATCAAGCCTTGGGTCTAAAAACTGCGGCTGGCTTGGTCCCCTGAGATTATCGTTGTCCACTTTTGTATGATGTCAGAGCAAGTCAGGATGAAGTCGGACACAAATCTAACCAGCGTGCATTGTGCGGAGATTGCCAGTGATCAAATCTGTGCAGGCCTGGCTCATCTGGAACGAGCCTAATGTTTTGCTATGTTTTGTTGGGGCTGAATGCAGCCAAGGTCTACGCTTGGGGCATGTTCAATCTGGAAAAACCCGTGCACTGTTTTGGAACAGTTTCTGAGTTGAATGACGCGTTTCCTCAAAACGGTATGAAATGATTTGCCATGGGCTTTTTCTCTAATTTGATGGGTGTGTCAGAGGTGTTAGCCAATTAGTAGGGATATGTATACAAACCAAACTCTTGTAGGAATTTACTTATTGTATGTGCAACTTCTGTTTCTATTTCACACTTGCTTTGGCAATGTGAACATATGTTTCCAATGCCAATAAAGCCCTCTGAATTTAACTGATTTAAACCCCACTGTGATAGCAGGCAGTGTTTTTGTGTAATACAGCAAGGTTATTAACATACCACTGTTTCTATTTAAGTAAATGTTTTGCTTCTTTTTGTCGGGGGATCAACGCAGCCCTAAACTGAACTTCAACAATGAACTCCCCTTGAGGAAAATATCTTGCATTCTTTGGTTAAAATAAGTAGGCTATTGTTAAAGGAGCTTTGTCATCATGGTTACAGTTAAAAACACATGGTCGGGGTTCAGAAGCAGTTATGGTCATATTAAGATAACGATTCATTGTTGGAAACTGGAAAGGAACGGTAATGTCTGATGCTTCATTGACCCATCCATCCACCCTGATGTCGTCCCCACACTGACTTCTTCCTTTTGCTGCTGTCATAATTACTAAGGCCTCTAGGGCTTTGTCACTTGAACAAAAGACATGTCATTTTGGGGCACTTTCTGAAACAACTAATAATGTCATTCTTCTTGGGAAGACAGTCTTGACTCTTCGTTCAGATTTCCTCTCATGCAACTTCTAGCCCACATTCAATTTTTACAAAAGGTGCAGAAACAGGCAGATTGCAATTAAACTTGCTGATCATATTAATGCTCAAAAAAGGGATGAAGCTTTTGGATTTCAATGACCCCATGGTGTATCCTTAAGTGACACAATCAGGACAAAATTTACATTTTAAGCCTAACTACCAAAAACAGTAGGGTGTTCTTCATTCTCTTCATCACCTTTTGAATTATTATTGAGCGCAGTTGCCTGCTGGGGCCACTAGAGGGACTTAAGACTTTTGCTCTTATCATTTAATTACTATTGATTAATTAATTATTATTCTTTGCCTTTCCCTCCTTTTCCCTCTTCTTTCCCCAACCCCTTTCTTATTTCCTGTTCAGTGGGACGCCATCACGGAGATGGACGAGCATAACCGGCCCATCCATACTTTCCAGGTTTGCAATGTGATGGAGCCCAACCAGAACAACTGGCTTCGCTCCAACTGGATCTCTCGACAGGCTGCCCAAAAGATCTACGTGGAACTTCGCTTCACCCTGCGTGACTGCAACTCCATCCCTTGGGTGTCTGGCACCTGCAAAGAAACCTTCAACCTTTTCTACCATGAGACCGATGAGGCTCACGGTGTCAAATTCAAGCCCCCACAGTACACCAAGATCGACACCATTGCTGCCGATGAGAGCTTCACTCAGATGGATCTTGGAGATCGCATTCTCAAGCTCAACACAGAGGTGCGTGAGGTGGGACCCATGACCAAGAAGGGCTTCTATCTGGCGTTTCAGGACATTGGTGCCTGCATTGCTTTGGTTTCTGTGAGGGTTTACTATAAGAAATGTCCATTCACACTGAGGAACCTGGCCTCATTTCCGGACACAGTGCCTCGTGTGGACTCTTCCTCATTGGTGGAGGTGCGGGGGGCATGTATTGACCATGCTGAAGAAAGAGACACACCCAAACTGTTCTGTGGAGCTGATGGAGACTGGTTGGTCCCCTTAGGAAGATGTGTCTGCAGCGTTGCATATGAGGAGATTGATGGCACATGTACTGGTGAGTTTTTCAACCTTTTTGTCATTCATTTTGCTTTTCATTCATCACTGTATCATATATTGAAGAGGGAACTCCATGTCTCACAATAGGGAGAAACTGGCTCTGGTCTGGAGAGTTGACCTTGTCAGTGATACACTCCAGCTAAAGAGTGTAGTTATGTCAGAATATCAACCTCTGACTTAAAGGTCTAGTGTGTAGGATTTAGCAGCATCTAGTGGTGCATTTGCAGAACTGAAACTTCCCACATGTGCCAAGCATGTAGGAGAACTACAATGGCCAATGTGAAACGCAAATGGCCCTATGTAGAACCAGTGTTTGGTCTGTTCGTTCAGGACTTCTGTAGAAGACTCATCAACAGCTCATTCTACAATAACAAATAAACAACGATAATTGGTTTCAGGTGATTATAAACTAATTAAAACATAGTTGTGAATATTATATACCATTTCTGCCGCCAATAGATGCCCCTTAATCCCACACACTGGACCTTTAAGCATGACTCCATGGCTTTTGTCAGCATGGCTAGTTCCTGAAAAGCTTCAACAGAAAAGGTTTACTGTGCCATTGCCCTGAGTTAATCATTTCCTATAGCCTATTTCCTACACAAAAGTGTACACAAGTGTTTCAGTAATCAGGATATTTGACCCCAACTCAAGGATGAGTGTTATGTTCTTTGAGTGTTTACCATCTGAAAACTGGAATGAATGGCAGTTTTTGAGAATTTACAACCTGAAACTGAGGGTTACAGTATTTTCTAGCTCTATTTGCTGTCTGAAAACTGAGGTGAATTACACTGTCAAGTAGGGAAACTGATATCTTCTGTCCAGACCATTAAACATAAATGCAGCACTATTCTTATTTTTTACCCAAATGCTTTTCTCCCTTGCACACTTTCAGTATATTCCCTCCTTATCTTATTCACAGTCTTCTCTCTGTCCCCATTTATTCATATAATCTCTTATCAACATGGTACGACATACAGTGTAATATAGTACCATGGCCAGGAAGTCAATTCCTTATTTGGTCTACTTAACATACATATTGATGTATCAGCCAGTCATACAGATAAGCAGTGTAGATAGATGAAGTGGTTGATATAATGTCTGCAGGGCTTCATTTCCATTTACTTCATGTGTTATAACAATGGACGCAACAACTACAAATGATATATTATACGTCAGATGCTTTCCATCTTTCTACAACCCTCTATACTCCTCATACTACCACTACTATATTTATACACTGCTGCTGTGCTGTCATACATCAACAGTTTACAAAAGCAAGTTTATCTTTCACCTTCCCTCCTCATTCTCTCCCGCTCCTCATCACCCCTCCTTCATTTTCCTCCGCTCACTCTGTTATTGCCTGCTGCTAACTCTTTGGGGAATAAGATGAGATCTAATGTGAGGGGATTAGAGTGTGTAGGTTTGTTAGTGTGATGGCAGAGACCGCTCCTAATTCTGTCTCAGGCTGTATTAGAGTGTGTGCTATATTGGAGTGTGTGTACACACAGATGCACGGGTCTACATATATTTTTTATTCCGTGACATTAATGTCCCTTTGCTAGACACTTGTCCTGCATTGCCTTGGCCTTTTGGATACTGCAGGGATTCCAAAGAGAACATTTTTGCAAGGCCACGACGCACTCAGCAGTAACTCATGGTTATAGTACATGAAAGATAAGTGGAGGGGCTTGCTATGATAACACAAATCCTAAACAGTGTTATCAAGAAAAGTGAATGCTTGAATGGTTGCTTTTGGGTTTTAAATTCTCCCAAGTGGTTAAAATGACAGACGTATTCTTTTATGTGTTTGTGCTGATGAATGTTAGTCCAGCTTTTGCTTTTTTACTGAGGACGTAAGCATCATGATTTTGTTTCTGTTTGTGTAATATACAAGAAGGCATGCATTAGTGAATTGTTATAAAGTGAAACATAATGCTATGTCTTGTGTTGAAGCTGATGATCAAGGAATCAGAACTCTTTCAGTGGATTCATATAGTGTGCGTGTGTGTCTGTGTGTGTTATTTTTATATTTACAGAGAAATGGAGTGTATGTGATCGTGCAAGTGTGCAGGAATGTTGTTGTGTATATCAGTGGTCTACCACCCGCTGTCCCAGGGGCTACCTTGGTTTGACAGATTACCTCGGCTGGCTTGGTAGCAGTTTGATCCTCAACTCTCTGATATGAGCTTTGGGTTATCGCTGGCAGCACCACTCACTGGGAATGCTATAGTACCAAAAAAAAGAAACATACCTTCATGAAGGTCCAATGCAACTTCTTTTCAAGCCACTTAAAGGCCAGATGTCAGGTCAACTGGTACACGTGTCTATAATGTAGAGTAGATAAATCTGCAATCTACAAGTTAGGGCTGTACCCAAATATTCGGATATTCGAATATTCGTTTCTATGGGTAGGTATTCGTTATGAAAATTTGGTATTCGATATTCGTTTTTTATTTACCCTTTTTTAATAACATATTTTTTTGGTGCTAAATGTAGTCTTTTTGTTGGTAAATGTAGGTTATCAATAAAAATCAAAACCTTTAAATTGCATTGTTAAAAATGTGAAAATATAGTATAGCCTACTGAGCTTGTGCATACGGCACGCTTGAGCGCATCCGTCTGAGGCTGTGGATCAATGCCAAGTTTTACTACTTTATCACTATTCCCTCTAACTCTAACTCTAATTTAATATGAATTATGGAACCATTTTTGTCAACGTTTGTTTCCCCCGTTTTGTACAATAAATTATTGTTTAAAGTTTCAACAAGTTTCTTTTGGATTGCGTGACACAAGCGTGTTTTGAAAACGACCACGGACTGTCACCTGCTCAGCCAATAATGCCAAAATATCATTTACAGACCGATTTAACAGACGATCACTGCTGCCCGACCCGCAGGTCCATTTGCGGGTCCCGCGGGTTACGGGTCGACCCGCGCATCACTACTCAGCTCAGTCTATAAAGCTGTACACAACAGTAAGGCTATAGACATTATATTCTATTCAGGCCGGCAGAACCAGCAGCGCATCGGCTCTACAGTGCACGGCACTGCTGATTAACCATTTTATTGCAGCACAGAGTGTCTGCCAGCAACCAATTACTTGCAGAGGCTTCCTACAACTTGTTTCAACGGTTCCGATTTAATCAGAAGACAAATTAAACAGGATGACTAGCCAATGTGAAAATCAAAAGAAAGCATAGAATAATGTACTGAAGGAGACTGTTGTGCCATCACATTTTTTTGTGGTTTGAGAGCAAAGGTCTGGTCGCCGCTGTGCAAAACTCTACAATACAATTAGGTCCGAAAAAACCCCGTAGATGGTTTTAATCTCCCATGCTGCCGGATTGAAGATGTGTGTGTAGCATCCACGTTTAAGAACAGCGATTCCCAACTGGTGGGTCGTGGTCCAAAAGTGGGTTGTAGGCCCATACTGAATGAAACGCAAGTGACTCGCAATCATGACTTTGATTTTAAGTACAGTAACTTTTCCACACAAAGCTTTTAGTTAAAAAGGCTGTTTTCTGCTGTAGTGTGAGTGCAAGTGACCAACCGACAGCTACTTGACAGAGATGGCAAACTAGCTCAACGACATGTCAAAACACGTATGACACTGGAAATATTAAACTGTGGGACCTTAAACTAATGACTAAGGAGAAATCTGGACCCCATGGCTGAACCATTTGGGAACCACTGTTGTAGAATATGCAGTTTCTTTACAGCAACATCCATATTTAAAGCATTGTATACTGTCATGACTATATGAGTCTGGATAGACATGGATGTAAACTGTAACTGCAGCTTGACTGGTTTGTTGGGCCATACAACCGTGAGGTGGTATTTCTAGTTGATTTTCCTGTAATTCCAGTGCTGATTCTATGGAAAATCACATTGACTCTGTTTAAATGTATTTAACAGTACCTCTTTTTAACTATTGCAGAAGTTCTTTTATTACAACCTTTTTTTTTGGTGGCATCTCTCCAGTTCTTGGTTGTGTGCCAGAGTATTTGCACACAGCACAGCACCTGCCCTTATGTATTGTTTAGGAGACATTACCTCTGCTAAAAACAAACAATCAGCCACGTGCCTCCAATTTATGATCAAGAGGGATTCATTATTCAGTACACCTGGGTTACAGCAGAATTGGATAGTTAAGAACTAAGATTCTAAGATTGGTCCATCTGGGGTTGATTTCTCTTATTTTTTCTCCTGACATAAAATTAAGAAAGAATATAAGAGCATGTTGCAGCATGAGGTCCATTACATTATATATGGTGCTACTTGATTGACACTGATTTTAACACCTGCAAGCGCTTTAAATTCAGTGCAAACACTTTAAAATAAAATAAAAAAGATGCTGGCACTTACAGAAAGAAAGGTGCCAGTTTGACACAAATCTTGTCTGTATCAGGCTGTAATTTGTCAGATTTAAATAAAGTCAGTGTACACTCACTTTGCTTTTACCAGAATGAACGAGATGCAGAATAGATGGAAGTATCAATGCAAATTGAATGACAGTGCAATTTCGTTCCCCTCCACAAAATGATGCATCCACCCAACACCACCACAAACTACAGCCCCGCTTAGTGCTCTTTTGAAAAATGATTTCAAGACTATTCAATGCTCTTCTCCCACCATCCAGAACCAGATGTCCTTGTACAGTTGATTACGATTCATCTTGTGACACGGGTCGGCGTGGTTTCCCAGCTGCATGCACAGCTGCATCGCAATCAACGGGCCAGGGGTTGAACTGCAGCTGTGATTAGAGCCGGACTGTACCAAAATGGTTACTTGATTTCATGTTCGTCCCTTTTATTATATTTCCCTATTTTTATATGTAATTGTTGCGTGACAGAAAACGCTTAGTAATGATGAATAAACTCACTCTTGAGGACTTGGAGGGGAAAACAGAGTGAGCTTGCTTTTGGGACAGGTTGAAATGTGATGGTTTGATGTGATGCAACCTACCTTGTAGACCAAAGAGTTCATTTTGAAAAACACATTTTAAAAATGTAAGCATACAGTGTACTAGTATGATACAGAGTCTAACAATTAAAAGGCAAGAACTATTTTAAATGTGTCTGCTTCACCATCATAGTTTTGTTGAACAGCATTTGTGCTCTTTGCCATTTGTAATTATAAGCAACCACAACATGGTCACCAATCAGCATCCCTATAGACCCAACAGACTACAATAATTTGCCTTCCCTTCTCCCTCTTCCCTCCCTTCTATCCTTCACCCCTCGCTCTCTAAGAAGCAGATTTCACAGTTGGGTTAAGTTTAGCCCTTTGGGCAATGTGATGGCATTTTACTGCAATGTCAGCCCTGAAATGCAGCCCTTGCTCATTGTTCCAGGATTCAAACAGGCGTCGTTATTAAAAGCCTCCGCACAAGGTACCACTGGAGCGCCTTGGGCATTGAAGGAGAAAGACTGAGGTGGCTTGCTAAAGCTAATACTTCAATTCCCAGTTTACAAGCGACTGGTCCTTTAGATGCTGTGGCTGCTTGACTAGGCTTGAAAGAAATGACAGGTTTGAATGATCTGTGATATCAGTCAAATACCATCGTTGATAAGTCTTTTTAAAAGCACAGCACTGACCTTTGTTCTCCTCATCTGTGGTTGCTTATGTATTATGATGTGGGATTTAATCGTTATGCAGCTCATGCACTCACTGTAAGTCGCTCTGAATTAGAGCAGAGGTTAAAGCCAATACTGTAACTCTTAAATGCATGTTAAATAGAAGTGTTTTTGTTTCCACTGTGGAGGTGTTGAAAAGGAGAGAGGGTAAATGTTGAATAATCTTATGTAGTTAATGTATTTTTACTCTTTAATTACAACAGATTCCTGTGAATTTTGTTGTGGTATGAGCAGAGGTGTGGGCCAAAGTTCTCCTTAGCACATTACTGAGTTCAGGTCCCACAAATGGCGCTGCGGATCAGCTTAGTTTTTCAATTCTTTTCATGAGATAACCCCAACACTAACCCAGCTCCAAATATGTGACAAACAAACCTTCAAGTTCTGACTTGCAAACCTTTATTTATCCCAGAGAAAAGATGAGCCGTGTGAAGTCTGAATAAGGGGCTTCAGCTCCACTGGGGTAGGAAAAAAGGACAAGCACTTCACCCAGCTAAAGCCAAATAATCTTTCTTCTCTAATTCAGACCCAGTGCTTTTGGTCACAATAGTACTCTAATCCCCTATTCATTTCCTGGATGAAGATTGGAGTGTCAGTGTGCTGCAGTAAGGCTGAAGTTAATCAAACCTATCAGCTAACAATAACCCCTATAACCCACGTTCTAACAGGCATGCTCCCCCATGTACAGATTTAGGCTGGCAATGTCGTCATATTAGCACCCATTTTCTTGTTTTATCTTCTTGAAGGACAGTTTTATGAGTGCTAATCTACAATTATCAGTGTGGTTATGAGACGAAAACATTAAATGTCATGATGTAATCACATGACAGCGGGTGGCTTTGTGGTACATAAGGCAAAGCTTCGATGTGGAGTTTTTAACCACTATTAGCACTATGAATACTGTATGTCATGATGAGTGGGCCGCTATCTTGATCGCTCTTATGCAAGCGCATGAGGACATGTGCACACAAGCATGCAAGTGATGCAATACACAGGCCTGCCAGTAGTTCCTCTCTCTTCCACTGATCTAAAGGAGGCAGTGATGCATCAGTTCTGAAATGATCTATAATGCAGCTTTGGAGTGTGAAGATTAGATAGAAGGAGACTGAAATGTTTATGAAGAGAGCACTTTTTAGAAAAATAAATAAATAAAAGAACTTTTGTGCAAGTTGTGTTAGAATTAATCCACAGACCAGTACACAGGCAGAGTATGTGTAAAAAGTAAGTGTGTGTGTATGTGTGTGTACACTAATGCACCCTCTTGAACAAAAAGTTTCAGAAATAACAACGTCATTTGAGACACCGTCTTCAATCATGATGATGCAACAACACAAAGTCATCATGCTGTTTCTTTGTATTCACTGTGGAGTGACTCTTGTGTTATATGAATGAATGAAAAGGAGACTTGCAGAGTGGACTGAACACTCCAGAAAGCTTGTCTCAGTCTCTGAGTGATTTAATTCTGCTTTAGTATGTAACTGCATTGAATGAATGACTGGTGAGTCATGTTCAGGAAAGCAAACTCCCCCACAGTAATTCCTGGGCCACCATAACCTAATACCACGAGGTCAGGGACTTTTGAAAGGCCAGGAACTGTGACAGAGGAAAAAAATGTAGACTCTGGTTCCTCCTTTCAAAATGCAGGTAAACTTCCTGAGCTTGTCTTTAGGGACACTGGAAAACTTTTTTCTGTGGAAACAGGCTATAAATGTACGGTATATTTCCTATTTCTGAGTGTGTGGCTGAACACTTTCTTGCAGTAGTTATTCCTGTGTCATTTCTCAGCTTGCTTTTGTTCGAGACAAATAAAAATGCTATTTTCTTTGTATTCTCTCTTTCTCTCTTAGTGACTGTCGCTTTCTTTCTCTTGTGCATATGTGGCCATGATAGAAAGCTTCATGACCCCTTTGACAGTCACATGGCTCAATGGATAGTAGTGCTAAGGAACTCAAGTTTAACAGGAGCAATTCATTGTTTTGGCTGAGATGGACGCACACCAATGGCCCCTCATTGGGGAAATCTAGTGAGGCCAGTGGATATTCGGGTAAAGACTTCCTCTTCAATGGGCCACTTGTTGTTTACAGTTTGATTAGCAACTTATGACAGCTCCAGACAACATCTAAGCTAATCTCAATAAACAAATATCTGCATATGAATGCAGATAATTTTGTAAAAAGCTAATAAAAAACGAAATGTCTCAACCTGTCAGATGATAGCCGATGGACTCTGAGACCCTGCTTAAGCATGAGTTGCCAATACAAACCTGACTACGAACAGGAAGTAGAATGCTTCTGATAACAAAATCTTAAAGTATTACCAACAGATTGCTTACATATGCAGATATCTGTTCATAGAGATGAGATGTATGTAAACACACAATACATTGGACCATTTAGACCCCAGCCCTGCCCTGCAGTTGCTGAATAAGTAAGAAGAATTATTACTATTACAAGTATAGCTCTCTTTGCTTCTGCTGCTGCTGTCTTTTTGGGAACACCTGCCATACTCCTGTTCAACAAGTGATGATGTCAGTACCTTCAGTGTTGGCATTCATTTCTTTCATTAAGCATAGGATGCATTAAACTTGGCTGTATATAAAACATAAGGTCATATGACCATCTCAGTCCGAATTGGTTCATATTAATCAGTTAATTAACACAAAATCCATCACATGGAGGCTATATTATCTGGAAGCCTTGTTCCTATGTGATGTATATTAGGATTTGGGATTAGGAATATTCTGTACTTTTGCAGTTTCTTTATTTTGGATTTCATTATTTGCATTACATATGTTGAGCTCTTTGTTGCTAATTGTGGTTAATGTAGCTTTATGGAGTAGAATATAGATTTATGAACAGTGTTTCATATGTTGTACATTCCCTCCCTACAGAGAGGTAGCAGAGGCAGTGAGGAAAGAGCTGAGGGAGGCAGAGAAAGAGGTTCTTCTTTAGAAAACAGCCAGCAATTTATCTCCATTAAATACTTTTGTCCTCATACTTCTTGTTACAGTTAGAGGTGAGCATTGCTGTTTGGACTGTAATATGAATATTTTGTTTTATAAAGTCTGCAATGTGGCATAATCGCTTTGTTTTGACATGCGTGTCAGTGGCTATTGTGTGGTGCTGACTAAAATATCCTATTGTGATTTATATTTTCTTTCAGGTACATAGTTAATGGGGAGGTTAACATGTCTATGACATATGCATGATGTCATATTACAACATACTGTTATTTAATAAAGGTATATAGTATAGTTTATATTTCCGCATCCTCCTTGGCAATCCTCCAGCAGTCTTGGCTACAGGCTTGTATGGCTATGTCTAAATATAGGCCTGCTCACAGACACACACACACACACACACACACACACACACACAAACAGACCAAAACATCAATAAGAGCAATCCTTGGTGTTAATGCAAGAAGACGCCTCGCTCCACCTAAATGATTGGCACACACATTCATTCAGTCAGTATCTCTCTCTCGGTCCATCTTTCCCCATCTCTCCATCCCTCTCATTGTAAGACAATCTAGCTGATGCTGTTACCACTCAGTGTTTTACAGCAGGTCTTGTGTGTTTGCCGGGCTCTGTGTAAGAGCTCTCTGCAGTGCCATGAATAATGTAATCACAGTGTGTTTGTGTGTGTTTATTTATATGTGCGCGCACCGGCATGTTTGTAGCTGGGCGCTATTTGTTATACGCCGAACAAAAGTGGTTCTCCCCTGTGTTAGTGCGCAGCAAAGTAAGAGCAATCTATTTACATTTTAAACTAATGCTTTGCCACATACATTGAGAATTACTGTGCACCCCTCGTATTAAAGAATGATGAATACCCCCAAGGAATGAGAATAACACAACATGATGTGACATTTTGAAACTTGACTTGTGCTATTTTCAAGTCCATTCAATTTTAAAAACAAAACACAAAGGGTTTCACGAGTTTGTTTTGTTCTGTTTTTTTAGGACCCAAGACTGGGTTGCTCTGTTGTGTTCGGAAGTGGAAGTTGTCCATGTTCGCCATCATTTTCTGGCCTCTTACCTCGAAATCAGAGATGATTTATTACGTTAATTTGAGATCACAATTAATTGCTAAATGTTAAATGGTGCTGATAGTTTTGTAAGCCTTCAGTGTTGAGCTAACAGTTTGCAAGGTCCAGCATGACACTGGATACACATCAGGTGTCTAAGGTGGGCCACCCGTAAGTAATTGGGCAGCAAACAGGAGCAGCTGTATTAGTCTTAATTGGCATGCTGGTATACACATCCTGAAGAAAGTTTCACTTATAAGACATTTTCAATTACAGCTTGAAGACAGTCAGACAACAATTACAGCACATATCCTTCAACCTGTCAGCCCACCAAATGAGATGTCACACACACACACACACACACGAGAGGGAGGCTGCACTGAAGAAGAAGCGCATAATGAATCACATGAAACACACACGCCGAGGCAAAGGCACAACAGCCCATACCACACATTAAACCACCTGGCATCTAAAACAACAAACACGAAGCACCCAAAAAGCCTCGAAATGCACTCGAGCATTCACAGCGGAGTGTTAATGCAAGAGACAACATTTTGCTCTCACAAAACATGCTCTAACAAACACACACAAGGAGACACACCAGGGGGCTCGGGCTGGCATCAGCAACAGAGCTGTTTACAGACGGGCCACACTGCAGGGAGACACTGTGACATTTCAGAAAAGGATGGTTTTAGTTTAACAAGCATGGCCCTTCAGGCTTAATTGGGAGTGTCTGGAGAGAGAGAGACAGAGAGACAGAGAGAGAGAGGGTGTGTGTGTGTGTGTGTGTGTGTGTGTGTGCCGGTAGTGGATCGGAGATTGTCAGATAAATTTAACCCCACTTCATTCAGCATCAACAGACACACTGCCAGAGTTCTGAAGGACATGTCTCTTCCTAAGGGCAGAGCCGAGGTATATCAAAGGCGGGGTCTTGAGTTTCTCCTTATCTAGCATGAAGACAGCTCTCGGGGGTGAATGCACAAAAGGATTGTGCGGCTTTTGCGGCCAGTAAACAAATAAGACAAAAAGAAACTGTTTCATTTTCAAAGCACCCGCAAAGAGTGAAATGCACCCCTTGCTGCGCTGGCAAGCAAATAGCTTCTCATAGCTCCCGTGCTATTTGCACCTATTTAAATGAGGTAATATGCATGCATTTGGCGCAAAATTGGCTCCTTTCTATGCAAATCAGCCTCATTGCAAAACCAGCCTCATCACAAAGATCACAGCTAATAGTTGCACACAGTTAGAGGGGAATTATTAGCGGTGATATGTGAAGTGCTTCTGCATCTCGTCGGTCAGGACCTGTAGCTCACAGTCTGAAAACCCCAGTTTTCTTTCTCTCTCTGTCATCGTTCTGTCTACTGTATCTCTGGTGCAAGGGCAACATTTATACTTTGCCACATGGATAGTTGCAATTAGGACGTATTTGCACTGCAGTGTCACTAGCGCATTATCTCCTGTGAATCGGACCTTGAGAGGAAGGAAAGTGATTGCAAGTGATGAGCAATTCATTGTGCTATCAGCGGCCACAATCCAACCTTTGTGAGTTCACCTTTTTTCTTCTCAATCACATTCTCAAACACCATATCTGTTCCTTCTTATTGAAGGAGAACATTTCTAAATTTCCCATCCTTTGAGTTTTTAAACTCAGTCTTATGGACTTTATACTTACATTAATGCAAATCATACGGTGCAGCTGAACTTGAAGGCACGACTTTTGTTTGTTGTCTACACAGTCATTGTATTAGCATTTGCTTCTGCAGCGATCACAAATAATATAATTGAAAGCTCTTTGAACGCCGACGGTATGCTAATACATATTTCCCCTGAGTTGTCATTAAGCTCAGTGTACCACTGAAAGGCGTGGAGTTTCCCTGCCAAAGGCTTGATGTGGCTTGAATTGTGCCCAGTGTAAATAGTTGCTGTCAGCCCACTGCTTCTTTGTCTGTCAATACATGCTGTCAGCATGCACAGCGAATAATCACTGAAAATGTAAAACATTCATTAGCTATTATTCCAAATCAAAACATTTAGTATTGCATGTGAGTAATCATAAATTTGATTAATGTGACAACACAGACGTGTGTGGTTGAAAGAACACATGATAATGCGAGTTGTAGCCATAGCTTTCTCATGACTGATATCCCAAAACTGGACGTGATCATTGTTTACCTGCAAATATTAATTAAAATGAAAGAAAAATAGGCTAATTGCTTTGACTAATGTTTAAAAATGCAAATATCCATCTTAATTTTAAAGGACTAGTGTGTAGGATTTAGGGGGATGTCTTGGATATGGAATTTAATATCAATAATTATATTTTCATGAGTGTATTATCATCTAAAACTAAGAATTTATGTGTTTTCATTAGATTAGAATGAGCCCTTAATATCAATCTAGGGAGCCGGTCTTTGTCCACGGAGTGCCCCATGTTGCACTGCCTTGTTTCTACAGTAGCCTAGGATGGACAAACCAAACACTGGCTCTAGAACGGGCGTTTCGGGTATTTACATTGAAACGGCAGCTAAAATTTAGTGACGTGAATGCACATGAAGGTCTAAATCCTACACATTAATCCTTTAAGTTGTGCTGTTCTTCGCTCTTCATTTCTTTATTCAGATTCAATCAATGCCTTGTAGTGAGGTATATGGAGTAGATAGACAGAGCTAAGAAGACTGGGTCTGAATGTTTTCTGGCCCAAAAATGATCCCCAGAGATTACCTGTTGCAAATGCATATACAGAGTGGCCATAATCTCCCTGCACTATTTGTTTGTCAGGAGGCTGTATGTCTTGTCTTTAACTTAGAATAAGTCTTTTAACATAAGTCTGAACTGACTAGTGATTGCTTTTTTCTCTCGATGATGTGGTCTTCCTGCAGACCTTGACTGTATTCTGGCCATGTGGAACTCCTTTGTCCCACTGATAGGTGTTGACCATGCAGTAGAGATCAATGGCCTCTTGGCATAATGAAAAATGGGTGCCATCTGGAGCAGGCCAGGGAGGTCATCATGTGGGCTGCAGTGAGTGGAGGGCGGTGGGGTCTTGTTCATGAACTCAGTGGTCATCTTCCTACTCTGTCTGCAGCCTGATTTCTCCACCTGCCACTGATTCACTCACTGACACTCCACTGGTGTGGAAGGCAGACTCAATGAATTGCCATCACACAGAGGGGGAAAACAGATGTGAGCCCAGTGTTGGTGACAAGATTATAAACCAACAGCAAAGTGTGTTAGGTAGCAGAATATGTACAAAATAGAAGTAGTTGACTCTAACACTGGTGCTGTGACTACACCATCCATCATTGGCTCTTTCCTGAAATAGGAGCTGACCTGTATTCTACAGTTTGCCTTGACATATGTATCTTATCTTGCTTTTTATAGAGACCAGTGTTAATTAGCCACTGTGACATCCTTCCTTCCTGGCAAGTGTTATTCTTGCCAACACGGCTAGCTTTTGAGCACAAAACGTGTGCTGGGTGACCGTCCTTAAATTCAAGATGCAATAAAACAATGCTGTGGCTAAATTCTTAGGAATCTGACTGGATGTACTGTACTGTACATTCTGTTCTGTGTGATGCAATGACCTCCAATCTAGATCAAAGTCTAGGTAAAGAGGCTGAGCACCCCTGAGTCCATGCTTATCTGCCCTTGTGAGGACCCACTTTTGACAGTTCATTGTTCTTATGAGGACATTATGGCAGCTTTTCACATTAAGAAGAAGCAGAGTTAGAGATTAACCTAATGGCTGGAGATAATTAGAGTTACAGCATATTAGGGCTGGGGTGGGGTTAAGGTTAAGTATTTAGAAAAAAAATTCAAGTTTGACTTTAGCATTTAAGGTTATAATCAGTTTTGGGCTTGTAACTCAAAAAAAAAAAGTAATTTATTGCTCAGTACTTTTTACATTTGTGAAAGGTAATTTATGGTTAACTTGTTACTCCCTGCCAACAATAATTCGTTACACTTCTCATTAATTATTTTTCTGTGAGACCCCACAAAATTGGTCCTCAAAATTTAGATTTGCATGTGCGCCTCTGTGTGACTGTCAGCCTGATCTTTGGTTAGTGCAGCTAAAGCTATATAGCCCGCAAATGATTTCTTTCCTGTGGGTCTTCTGTTGCCTGTGACTGGTATTTTGTCAAGGCTCTGTCTGAAAGAAGGAGAGTCAGTCATGGAGATCAGGCAACATTTTATCCACACATATCCAGCCACAAGCTTCGTTAGCTCTTTGTTGCTTGTAGCCTGCAGTCGTCCAAGATTAAAAATCCACTTTTGGTTGTTTAGCCAGTGTAGGTCCACAGCCATCCTCCACGGCCGAGGAGGGCTCAGCTGTATTTCCATGAGCCTCGCATTATTGTGCTGCCGTAGTCGGTGTTTCAGACTGCAGGTTGGAGATTGTGTTTGTCACAGTGGTACCTTGAACAACGATGTTCTTGTAGTCTCTCCTCCTGACCAAATTAAAGTAATGGAAATAAGGCTTGGGCGGTATATGCTTTTTCATATTGTCATACCCTCCTAAAATTCCACAGGGGTATACAGTATGAGCATGCAGCACTGTAGGCTAAATTTAATTATAGGGTTATTGAGATCAAAAAAATGTGGTTTCATTCTAGGTTTTGAGGGGTGGGACATTGGATTTTAAAATAAATATTTGGTAGTTACAAATATTGAAAAAACAACTATGTGTGTGTTTGTCTAGAAGATCTACTTTGAGTGTTTGACATTTGACTTGATGTGATAATAACAGAGTTCTGAAAAACAGCCATAAACAAGCTTAGATTCTGTAAAAAAAAAAAAAAAAGATCAAAATGAATAAACACAATCAAACAATCAGCGGCAAGCTACAACACAAAACACTGAAAACAGTCTAGGAACACAGTGTCTTGTCTGAATCAAATGTGTCGCACTGACAGAGCTGGAGAGGAGAAAAACATGATGATATGTGAGTGTGTGTGTTCATATGCATGGGCATGTTCTTTTATGTGTGTCTTACACAGCTATCTCTGTTTGCTCATTTACATTGTATATCAATTACATTCCTCTAAATTGGTTGTGCTTTACCTTCCTGTGTCTCTCTTTAAATCAGTCACTTGATGAGCATTAGAGGCTCTCATGTTGTCGCTCTTCAAGCTGTAATTGAGAACAAATGTGGAGAGGGAGAGTGTTTAATTGGGGTTGTCAAGCAGGGGGGCGGGCTTATTGGGCACCTAGAGATCTCCTCATCTCTTTGCATTTTAACAGTTTAAAGAATAAATTATGCAGATTGCAGTTTTTTGTGAGTCCTAGTTGCGATGTGAACTTGCGGTGACTTCTGCTTGGCTTTTTCCCCCCCTTCGCTCAGAGTTACTTCAAAGCCGGGAAGTGATCAAAGACAGTTGGAAAAAAATAAATTCCCCAACGTACCGCCACTCTGCATACATACATACAGCTCCTGCCTGTCTCGACACCGCATACTCTCTCACTCAGAAAACAAAAGCAAGCGACACCGTGTGATGTTTCTCTTTCCCTTTTTTTTTTTTGTCTCCTCGAGCACAGTCCTGTCAGACATTGCAACATTTCAATTGATTTCCCTTTTTTCTCATGTGTGTGTTCTATTTTAGTACGTAAGAGACCAAGAGACTGAATTAGTCATTAAAGGGTATGTATAGCACGACATGGCCCAGATAAGACATCACAGGGCTGGATTGAAGAGCAGACTTGTCATAAATGAAAGTACATTTTAGGAGCTGGAGACAGCTCCTCTCCAGCAAAAAAAGAGAGCGAAAAAAAAAGAGAGCGAAAAAAACAGGGGTTATCGGGGGTTCAGCATCAATGATGACTGTGTTTCGTCTCAGTGGCAGTTTGTTTATCCTGCAGACATAATGTAAAAGAGTTTATACTTGTGTGTCCAATAATTAAAATATATACATGTTTCATCTGCCATGTAAAAAATGAATGATTTATAAGCAGCCCTCATTAGCGAGAGGGGTGGAGACAGGGTTTTGAAAGTTGTTCTAATTAAGATATCACTATCACTATCCAGATTTTTCTCATGCATACTGATGCATGAGCCAGGGTTTCTTGACTCCTGACACATCAACACAATTACCCATCTAGTGCACAAGCTAGCTCCACATCCGTACACACAGATCGGTGACCTTGGCCAATGTCAGCACCAACCTGTTCAAGAAAACATCATTTTTTATTTCCTCAAGGCAATGTTTTTGTCATTTTAGTGCTAAGATGTAGCTGACTGTTATCATTTTGGCTTTGAAGTAACTTTTGATTAATAGAAGTATATTTTACAGGGGTCCCACAGTCATGGAAAACCTAGAAAAGTTATTGAATTTGATCATCTAATTTTCCAGGCCTGGAAAAGTCCCCAAATCCTTAAAAGATTTGGAAAAGGAATTTTGTTGCATTTAATGAAATTGCTATAGTAATCTGCCATGGATAACCTTCAATGCAATGTATCATACAGTGAATTTATTCACTGCACCTACTCATCGATGCCACGATAAATATCAAAAAAACAGAACTACTACTTTATTAAAACTGTTTCAAACTTTAACTTTAACTCTAACCCTAACCCTCTCCACACACGACTCCTACTACCTGACTTTTTGAAAAGCCGAGGTGTTGTGGCTCCAGCAGCACTTGTAGAAGATTGATTCTAGCAAAGACGATGGAGAACAGGCGTTCTTCTTTGGCACTCGTCCTCGGCACTGAGTGACGCGCGTATACTGCCCCCGTCAGTTCCGACAGGAATCGACACGGCCCACTGAGGGCAAAGTTGTATCCGGTACTTACAGTACTGAAAAAAAAACAGGTATCGACGTATTTTTTGGCATCGACTTGGTACCGAAGTATGGGTTCTCATGACAACCCTAGTTTGAATAACACTGGGCAAGTGGGGCAAGAAAAATAATGTTGTGACAGTGTGATTTAATATGTAAGGTCATGAATCACAAAGTTTTCAAGTTTGCAAATTGTACCGCATTTTTAAGATGAAGCAATTGACATGGGCAGATCAGACCATTAAACTGTCAGTTTAAGTGCTCTGAAAGTGGAGCACGGTATTTGAAGGTACAGAGCAGTCTTTTTAATTTATTTTTATTTTTTTTCAAAGAAATAAACCCAAGAGCCAACCAAACCATCAGCTGTCATTTCCCTGCATTGGGAGCTCAACTGCTCCATGTCCACAGACTGCCTATGATAAAATAATTAACATTTGAAGTAAAGTATACTATGCAGTGATGATTGTGTTATATGTTATGAATAGTCACGGAAATTTTATTATGCATCCTTGAAAAGTCATTGAAAAGTTTAAAATCCTGTTCTTGAAAATGTGTGGAAACCCTGATTTTAAACTCAGATTATTTCCTTATTGTTTGTCACATGCAGATATCAGTGTCACATTTTAACGAAACGTAGGACTGTAATTAATCTCCTAGGTTCTTGTTGAAAGATGATACATTTGTTACAGCAAAGTCACTCTGTTTTCTTGTCCCTAAAAGCGATGGTCTTTTTTTGATGCTGTCACATACCAGTGCAAACGCAGAAGCAATGGCACTCTCGTTGGCCGCTTGTTGATTTCTTTGCACCTGCACCGCTTTTCTGGCTCCAAACAAACCTACTTGCGCCAAGGTGGGAGGAGTGGCACTGATGAGGTTGTGTTCTCGCAGAACAGACGGTACAGGGCTATTTTGGTTGTCATTCTGGCACTGAATTGTACTTGTGTTTCCACCTGCTCCAACCACCCCTACTCAAAAATGCAAGTGTGAATTGTAGTTTTTTGTGGCTTGGTTTTATTACACAAACACACGTCTAAACAATCACAACACATCATTTATGTGTGTAATTTAAATCCTTTGACATGGTGTCGAAATGTAATGGAAACTGACCTGCTTTTCTTCAAAAATACTGGCAAACTATCCGGAGCTCGTATTAAAAGAATCGGGACATTTTAATTTCAAGCAAAAGTCGAGGCTCCCTTTCCTCTAGATAATCAAAAATTCTTTTTTGTCGTGTCAATGCAGTTATTAAGGTGAGTCTCACTGTAACTGCAGTGATGACTTTAGATTTTGGCATTGAAAATAAACTCTGCACTGAAAAAGGAAACACTGGCATCAAAACACTGTAAAAAGTTATGCTGGCATTGAATATTTCCTCTTTCAAATCAGGTTTTGTTTTCAGTGCCAGATGAAAATCTGATGAAATACTTTGCTGCATTTCATATGTTGCCATTTGAAAAAAAATATGTGTATCTATTTCAACTTTCAAAAAATGTCAGCGCAGTGACAGTACTTTCACCCCGTTGATACTCTCCCTCACCCCATGAGAGGCAGATGACCCCAGGGTACGAAAGGCTTTAACTAGCAGTAGGTGTCTCTCAATCTGCCGGACTGCAACAGCCAAGCTTGTTAGTCACACTGGTGGAATTGCACACACACACACACACAGGCACACAGTCTCTGTCACACACACACACATGCACAGTGTCCCGTGGATAGACTTAATCCAGCCATTGAGTGCGGCAAGCAGCGATAGCAGAACTGGGTCAGTTCTAGAGAAGACCGTGGTGTGAAACCGTTCCCCTCGGGGTGGATTGAGGTCTGAACTTTGGCTGACCCCCCTGACAAGTTCAGACGTACAATGAAACCTCAGAATTTGCCGCATGGAATCTGTTTGAATTAATGCTGACAACTTCATTGATCAGGCTAAAATATGGGCTTAAGCCATAGGAAGAATATTTTGGACATGGATAAAATAGAGTAGCTGTAATTGGGTTTTCTTCATGGTGAGATTAACTAGAGAGGAGCAAGTTTAAAGCTGAAGAGCTGGGAACGGTGGTGACTCACTGCTCTCGTGGTATTGCATATAGACATCTTATGAATTACATGTCCTGGTAGAAATTTTAAGGGTGGATTTAAGACACCATATTTTAAGTCTGTTTTGTATAAGTATCTGTTCTTGTTCCAGTTGAGTGTAGACTCTCTCTTGAGTTTCTTTTTCTTTTTCTAAGCAACAAGATGACTTGCAAAACTTGGTAAACAGGTTAAGGTATCCTTATAGAACGGCTCGTATCATATCCTTCAGAAATGCAGACACAGCATTTCCATGATAGCCTACGGATTAGCTCTTCACATAGAAAGAAGGTAAGGATGTACCTTGAAATAACTCCAAGTTCACTCAAAGTTCACACCAAACATGCATCTCCAGGCGAAAGTCCCAGGGAAAGTCGGTGTTTTTGTGACTCATCCACCACCCTAATCTGCCTCCTCTCAGCACATCGGTCACGTTATCGCAGCCTTCCAAAAGACATGAAATATGTACGAATTTGGGTACATTACTCTCCGGAGGAAAACGTGGAAAACAGTTTAGCAGGTAGCAAAGGTAAAGGTTAAAATGAAAAGGGCTTGTTTAGGTAATGCCAGTTAATTTTTTTGTGCATACCTAATCTTTTACCTGATATTACAGTGTGAAATGGCAAACTAACTAATGAATTCAGCTACAAATAATGGACATAAATTATGTTAGAGGTGAGAATCACTCCAGGCTTCTATCTCTTGTAATTTCTATGATTTTTGTCCATATTTAAAATGTGTGAGGTTATATTTTCTTCCACAGTGTGAGAGCACAGAACATTGTTTGGTTGGATGAAAATGAAAATGTTACAAACATGGCTTAAAGGTCCAGTAGGATTCAGGTAGGTATGGAATATAATATAATAAGTGTGTTTTCTTTAGTGTATAATCACCTGAATATATGATTTGGCATGTTTGTGTTACCTTAGAATGACACATATATGTCTAAATAGGGGGCAGGTCCTCATCCACAGTCATATATTGCAGCTTTGCCAATGGCTTTTCACATCTACATATTACGTACTAGGTATCCTTCTGTGTCTGCTGTTGACATTCCAGGACATGCTACCAATGCTGGCATGTCAACAACAGCACCTGCTTAGGTCAGCATTTCAACCTGACGCCACCCAGCTGCATATCATACCACTGCCACATGTGCCGTCCAAGCCGACTAGTGGTGTATCATTACAACACAAAAGGCTATGTAAAGCAACATTAAATACTGACCCAGCCCAGCCATAGAGGCCAATACGGCTATTGGCTGCAAGCACCTGATGCCAATAGCCACACATGGCTATCGGCCGCACATATCCACACACACACAGCAATCATTGACAAAGTGGCGGTATTCGATGACTTTGGAATGAGAATGAGCTGGCCAATCAGGTTTTTTGCATCGGCCACAGTAGTTTGCATCCCCTTAGCAACGAGCAAAACAGCTTCGGAAAAACACTGATTTTTAAAATGAGACTGCTTTATTCAGTGTTTTTACCGGTTGAAATCCCTGCGTCCCTTTGTTTTGGAGAGGAAGAGACCTCTGTGAATAATTCCGCTCCCAGTAAAAACCTCCTGGACATCGGGGTCTAAAGTTATCAGAGAAAAAATGTGAGCACACATTAGCAGGTGCTGTGCTAGCAGTCCACCTGTGACGATGATTTGTAACATGAAACTGCTTTATTCAATGTTATTAATGGTTTTAATCACCTGGCCCATTTGTTTTGCTGAGGAAGAGACCTCTGAGGATAATTCAGCTCCTGGTACAAACCTGAAGGAATATACTCTGAAGGAATCCTACCCAAGAGTTCATGCTGGGCATACAGGAGATTTTTCCGCTGATTGCAATCTGCAGTCTTCTCCACTAGATGCCACTAAATCCTACACACTGCTCCTTTACAGTATTTGCATCTTCTTCAAACTCTTTCTAAAGCTGAATGGCCCTAAGGATTTTAGTTATTGCAGTTTAATCCACAAAGCCCAGAGGATACAGTCTGTGTATTTGAAATAGTAATATATAAAGAAAAACTTCATTGCAGTTTAAAAGCTCCCCATGGCTGGAATACACCCTCACCAGAGCATGTGGAACACCTGGGGCCTGAATCAACCCTCCCTATTACCAGAACAGGGAGAAATGTCTGGAGCCGTCGACAATTCAAACAAACACACAACATCCTTCAATGAGGCCTGAATGTTGGCAGCCATGTAATATTTATACTGTGTCTGTCTGTTTGTCTGCCAGGTAGATAAATACTTGCAGTTCCGCCACTGCGGTAACAGCTAATCTCATTGGGGTTAAACAGCTCCATCTGTGGGACTATCGAGTCACCACATTTTATGTAACTAATCTGAATGTGTTAAGTCATTGAACAAAAATAGTTTAGGGATGGAGGAAAATGAAAAGGTGGATGTACAAAACAAGTGAGTAGTGCATGCTGTACATCATGTTTATTCATGTTTCTGTACTTAAACTTTGAGTTTTGACTTTTCTGGTTCCACTCGTGTACAATTTGAAGTTGCAATTTAAGTGGTAGTACTTGGCCACAAATCAGCTGAACGTTAGAATATTGCCTTTAGTGGAGCCATTTCAAACCATCATCACTCTTTGTAATGGTAACACTCTGCACCATTAGGCTTCAGCAACTAGTCAAACGGATGGTTCATCTGGAATTCGTATAACCCCCAAAAATGCAAAGTGGCTTTTTATACCACAGTAAAGGCCAACAGTTACAGAGACAAAAGAGCACTTTGCAATTTATATATTTATTATATGTGTGTGTGTGTGTGTGTGTGTCTGTGTCTGTGTCTGTGTGTGCATGTGTCTGAATTTGAGGAGAAAGGAGAGCAGGTGTGAAGTGTGTGCATAAGTACTATCGTGCAAGTGTACACTTTTCCTGGGATCATTTGTGTATGGATAGTCTGCAAGTGTCTTTCTGTATATAGAGTATATGTGTATTTAAATGTGTGACTGGGGGATTTTGTGCAACGCTGTTGTCTTTCTGAATCTCATCCACATGTGTTTGCCTGTGTATGCATTTCTTCCTCATATTCTGTGCTGTGTGTGCTTATGTAGTTGCTCGTCCTTATTATCTATCACCAGCTGCAGCTAGTAGGCAGCTCATCCCACTCAAGCTGATGTATGCTTATTGGGCAGCCAGAGGCAGAGACTGGAGACCTGATTTATAAACCAATACAGCTTGTTTTATGGGGGATTGATCTGCCTGTGTCTCCATCAGTGAAGCATTCTCCTTGTCTTTATTCAGAGTGACAGCAGGTAATAAAGGTATAGCGGTGAAAGAGAACGATGAAAGTGTTTACAATTATACTGCTTAGTACCATCACCTTTTCTGACATTCATATATTATGCTGCATTCCAGATATGTCAAAAAGTTGAAGACTTTTTGTACTAGGAAAACACAATAAAGCAAAGCACATGGAGGCACACACAGAATCACTGCACTCTTATCACTTAGTATTATTTATATCATTTATAACCTGGTTATAATATAAGGATCTAATAAAATCACACCAGAGTTGAAAATTTGTAACTCAAGACAGAACACTAATAAATGATAGCAATAGTATCGTAATACAGGTGATACATGATGTCTTGCAGCACAGTCTGTGATACATGATGTCTTTGATAGGCTTGGGTGATATCAGGGTATTAAACTCATACAGAGAGGCTGTGTTGAGGATATATTGTATGTGGTGCACATCACGCACCACCACATGTCAGTCTCTGGTGGTGGAACAGGAAGCTGAGCTGGGAAACATGGCGACTGTGTGTAGCGGGGATAACGTTGTAGGACTGAAACAAGCCATCCTGCAACAACAGAGAGAGACTGTGGGGAAAACCAGAATATTTTCACATCTAAACTGTCCATATACAAATACCACCATATACGATATACCAGGTGGAATTTCAGGAAAGTATGAAGGTATGAAAAATAAATACCACCCAAGCCTTATCTGTGGCATATCCAAAAATTACTCCAAAAAAGAAAAGAAATAGATAATTTTCTGTGAACACTGCTTTACTTAATCATAATTTTGCAGAATGTTATAGACAGTTTAGAACAAACAACATGCTTTGTGCTGAAAAACAGTCTCACATTGGGGTTCATTTATCAGCCTGGAGCTTTGATCATAACACATGATCTTCCGTAGCAGATGGAGTTCTCCCAGTTGACATGGCATTGTCTATTCTAAAAACTTTTGAAGTTACTCTCGGGGCATTGGTTAAACTCCTAAAAACTCATCTCGGTTCATCAAAATTACATACTTAGACTTTTTTCCATTAAAAAAAGCCCTTCCAGGGCTACATGGGCTTAGTTGTAACTCTACACTTTTGCCTCATTTAGTATGTGTGGATTTATGAATATACAAAATAGCTCTGCCCCTCACCTACGGGCCTGCAGCACGAGCATATCTGCTCACTTTCAACTCTGAACTCCGCTCATCAAACACAAAAAATCTCTGCTTGTAAACAGTAATAGATACAATAGGTTTGTGCTGCTAATGTTAGATACACCTTATTCCTGATTGCTGACTCTGACAAGTTGAAGTGAAAGTGAAACTTAGCTTACAAAATACCAATACGTAGCCTGGCTTCTCCTCGGATGTGCCTTGTTTTGCCATAGCGTTATGGGATTGGTTCTTTGTTATGATCAAACCCAGGAAGTCTGAATCTGTGTTTTTGAGATTGTCATTGATACACTGCAGTTCCAAGGTGAAAATGTTCAGCCATGGTGTTAACCCGCTTATTTCGCTCATGATCTGTCTTGTAGCGTATAATAACCCAAACACCAAATGAAGGTTAAAACATGAATGTCACTGGTGGGGGTCTTACATGTACAAAGTTCAGTCTTGATCTTGGAAACAAGATCAAGGTCAATATAAAGCATGCATTGAGAATGACCCTCTAGGACACACACAGCAGCATAAACCCAAGGTACTAACCAAATATTAAACCTCTTCCCCAGTATTATAAGAGAAGGAGTCACAGTAACCACTGCCAGTGCCATACTGCAAGAGAATAATTTGTGTTAATTATTTTCATGTTAATCTGATTTCAGTGACTAAAAATGCAGTATGCTGTAAATCTGAAGTGTGAAGTGCCAAGCTCTCTCGCCCGTTAGCACAGCCAATACTATTGATTTAAAAGTTGCTAATAGATGCATCTTGAATGCATTAATACATCTGTTAAGCCATTTTATGTTTACACCCTCTGGGCTGCATCACACTTAAGATGACTCACAGCAGACTCTGTGTAAAGCATGGGGTTAACACATTGTTTTCTGATGGATGCAAATTTCTGTTTGTGAAAGTACCCAATTTAGTCTGTTTGGTGCTGTACATTAATTATGCGCTTGGCCCCAGACTCTTGTCTAAGCTTAGGATAAGTTTGTTAAAGGACACCCCCTTCTTCCTGAGTGTTAACAGCAGCAGAGCAGGATCATGGACAGTGATTAACATTATGTGGGTGTCAGGGCACCAGAAGACCCTAGGGTGTCAGACCCAAACCTCTGCACCCGACTACCGTCTGTTTGCTGTCTCACTCACACACACTGATACAACACACACACACACAAGTGCACACAGAATCAATGAAGAGGCCACTTACCGGCCACCTGGTTCTCCCTCTCACCGTTTCTCTTTCTTTGTCTCCTTTCAATCAACCCGAGTTAAAAGAAATGGTGCTGTAAGTGAAAAATACCTGCAGCTGCTGTGGATTTCAAAGCTCCAGACAACAGAAGAAACACGCACGCACGCGCACACACACACACACACACACACACACACACACACACACACACACACTAACATAGTCTCGGTATCGAAGTCGCAGTGGTGCAGAAGTAACTGGGGTCCAGTGCATGCGTGGGGATATGAAAAGGATAATTTTGTTTCATGCTGTGTGTGTGTGTGTGTGTGTGTGTGTGCGTGCGTGCGTGCGTGCGTGCGTGCGTGTGTGTGTGTGTCCTTTCACTAATCCAGCTGATATTGATCTCTCTTCCAGGGAGTGACTTTGATGGGCAGTGGGGCCAAACAGTAATTCAGTAATTTAAAAATAAATCAGATCTTCATTTGTTGACACTGGGGCATCATATTTTCTGCTATTTCCACATTTTTCTCATCTATGCTGACAATAACAAGAGCATTCAATTAAAACATCATCGTTAAGGTCTGACATTGATCCTCATATTTACACCACAACCTCATGTAATTGCTATTATAACACATATTCATTGTGGCATTTATCATTGAAAAAGCTTTAACAAAACAATTACATTCCTTTCCACAATGTTTCCAGTAACCATAGAATTTATATTCATTCAGTGGTGATTCTCTGCCTCTGATCAGCATGAGACAAACTTTAAATTGAAGCTGAATGAAAGCAATAAGCCTCCTTTCAGAGACGACATGCTTGACAGCTGGTTGACATCCTGAAATATGGGTGGAAGTGAATGTTTTCCGTACTGTCTCATTTTGTAGTGCTTTAGATAATAAATCTTGCTTGGCTCATACGACCTCAGTCACTCTGCTGTTTATCCAGTCTCTTTTCCCACCTGCTTGTCCTCCTTTTACCTGGTTTGGTTGTCACATAGAGGAGTTCATTGTTTCAGTACAGTAGCATATATTCCCGCCCAGACCTTGCAGCAGATGGTATGATAATAACTTTACTTTCCTAAAGGTGTGATTAGTCATTTGAAACTAGACTAAACAGCAGTGCACTACAAAGTGAAGGCCTAATGCTTTTCTTAGATTTATAGACTTTTAAACATGCTTTTTGTTCTTTCAGTAAATAAACAATAGAGAACTCGGTCATGTTTCACTAGACAAATCATGCAGCGCCTAAAACCTAATTGAATATTGTCTAATGCGCACCAGGTGGACGGGCGTGCAGGAGAATTAAGTCCTTGCAAATGAGGGTAGTGGACTCCTGCACACTGTCAGCACAAACTTTATCAATGTCGATGACTAAAACATATTTTTAATAAACCTACCGCTGAGGAGTTCATTACCTTCATTTGCGAGTCTACAAGTTAAAACTGTTTATCTCCCTTATGATACACTTGTTCAGACCTGGAAATGAGTTTGTAGAATGGCAAAAGCTTCATGTGAAAACAGCTTTCATCAGCCAGGGGCAAGAAACAACTAAAAACTCTGTTAATGTTGGATGGGACTGCATGCACAATATTTTTGCGTAGAATTGTTCAGTATGTTGATGTAGTCAGTGACAAAAGTGACGGTCTAATAACAGGAAGTAGGCTGATATAAACTGCCTTTTTTTTTTTTTTTTTTGAGGACGCATATTTACACACACACACACACACACACACACACACACACACACACACACACACACACACACATATGTATATACAAAAATTAGGCTGCTGCAAAGAGCAGTAAGAATATTTTTGGCCAGTTACACATGTGTGTCTATAGGTTAATTATGCCACTCTTCAGTTAACTGCATAGCTCGCCAACCAGATCTGGTGGGAGCTAACTAAAGGTAGCAGCGTCGCTCATTTGACAGTTAGAGGTAGCAACACTTTCCCGACCCACAGTCCTGCTGTGGAAACATTGTGTCCACCCTCCGGTCAACCCCCAGGTCACCCCAGTTAAACAGGATTTATATTCTGTGTCAAATTAATGCCCTACCTGCGGCTTAGGCTCTGCGTCAATGTAGAGCCTAACCCGTGGCCTGACGTTCACCTCCCCAGAAATGTAACTACACGTCGCGATGACAGACCTCCAGTTTGTTTTTGTAAGCTAAAACCATTTCCCTCAGAGGAAAATAAGCTTCTTTTTTTTTAACTTTTATTTCACAGATAAGAAACAATAAATTGTGAAGACAATAAACCCCCCACAAAATAGCATGGATAGAGGAAATCTCCGCTAGGCTTCACTAGGCGCTAATAACGTTACCATACTACATTTGTTTGGAAAACGTGTTTAGTACAAGTGATCCATGTGAGTTGTAATGGAGTCAAATTTTGAAACCTTACCTTTGTTAAACGTTGCTGTTGTCCCTGTTTCATATGAATAGAAGAAAAGTCAGCTAGCCGCTAGGCTAATTTATACAATGTAAAATGCCATAGGCTTGTGCTAATAACATTAGCATGTTATATTTCTGGGGAAAATGTGTCCAGCAAAATAAATGTACTTTGTCTGTGAATTCTGCGAGTTATAGTGAAGCCAATTTGCATACTTGTGTTTGAAATCGTCACTGTTAAGCCATGTTTAATGTGTGTTTCAGGTGTGTTTTGAATCAACTAAACTTCACAGAAACCCCAACACCAACTAGTGTTTTGGAGGTGTAACTGCAGAGTGACACAGACACACCACTGCACAAGTATAAATGCTCACAAAGGCGTCAGCCACATGGGTAGGCTACGTCGTAGGCTCTACGTAGGCTCTACAGACGCACAAGTTTAAATCCTGCTTTAGTAAGCAGCTGAATTTCTAGCTGCAAACCATAGCATTGTTAAGAAAGTGCTAGCTCTTGTACCATTGGACTGAATCGACTCAGGGCTGCTGTAAGTCTCCTAAAGGGGGCGGGGCAGTGGCCAAACCCATGTGACACAGATACAGGAAATGTATATAAAATGGGCTGTCTCAGCAAACCCAGCAGAAAATGAAACAAGACATTTACATAACTAAACAGTAAAAGTTCACCACCTTCAACCAAGTAACCAATTAGTTAGGCTATGGGTTAATGGGTGTTGGGCTATTGAATGCAGAATCAAACAAAACTGGCATCCCTAACTTGAACAGAAGAGGAACATGTACAGAATCTGATTATCTATCTGTTTAAATCCTTCTGTACTGGTATACCTGTGTGTATTCATGCTTGTGTCTCTCTATAGGAACATAGCCAGGTACTGTGCTATATTGTCTGTCCTTTGTTCTGGGTGTTGGCACAGGCACAAAGAAAGGTGGAGGATTTGAATTAATGCTGCAGTAATGCTGTTTCTGTATGCTCGGTCGTCATACCCTTACACGGAGACCTTTAGTTAGTGTTGAACAGTGTTGTTGCACTGTTCAAGGCTCATAGTTCAAACTCTGGGTTCCCCAACAATAAGAGAGTTCAGCTGTGTTTGTTACAGCTAAACACAGAGAGACACACACACAGAGTTCTCCCTTGCAGTTTGGTCAGTTTTTTTATGCAGACTATTTTCCTCACATCTGTGGTTTGCTCTGCAGGGAGGAGGAGAAGCTTTATGTCACAGGCCTAAAGAGACAGGAGGGAAACACGGGTTTCTAGCCTCTCTGTGGGTTCCACTCAGTGTGCAGGAGGGGGGAACTTCAACCTCTTCTGGAAATCCAGCAGGCGAGAGAAGATAAGAGAGAGAAAAGGGAAAAGAACAATAGCAGTAGCTGATTAACTTGAAGGGTTTTTTCACCTCTGTTTGAAATTGTTTGCAGCTGCTTGGGTGCTCAGAGGGTCACCTACTGGAAAACAGGTGTTTGTTAGAGTCACAGCTGCTCGCATGTTCTTTTTACAAAAGGAATCATAGTTTTCAGGACAACTGATTGCAGTGGCAGGTCCTTATACCTCAAATTATTTTTTTGCAAACGTGTTAACAATGGTTGTGTCCATCTGTGAGTCTGATTCGTCCTTATTGCTTCACATTTGCAAGTTACTGAGTAAAGACAAGAGAGCCTATAGGAAACGCTAATCCAGTTTATGAGGCTAATTTTTAAAAAGAACTGTGCTGTGAGCAGATGCATGTATTAGTTAAACCCCAGTTACAGATGCTACATACAACTTAAGATGCTACTGTATAGATCTGGCTTTGTATCTTATTCCACATAATGTATCCATCTATCACAAAGTTTACAGCGCACTGTCACATTTTCCATCTCATACCTCCTTTTTTTTTTGTTTAGTATTGAATTGCCTACGTTTGAGCTCATCTCCAACAAAACGGTAGGAAGTGAGTATTGCAGCCTCAATCTGCCTTTCTCCCGCTTCTAAGCAATCACACAGATGTCTGGCCGTCCAGAACCTGCCATGTTGAAGGCTGAACGGCCCCCGCACACGCACACAAACACACACAGAGAAACACACTCAGTGTTCTGATTTGTCTGTCTGATAGCGCTGTCAGTGAGACTGGATGTCAGAGAGAAGGAATCTATTACAGGATCGATTTGGCCGTGCAATTAGGTGGCAATGGGAATTTCTCATTTCACTTTTCTCTCTGTAACAGTCGTCTCTCGGGAGCTTTGAAGGAAGGATAAAGTGATATACTGTGATGGCTGGCACAGGAATAGAAAAGAGGCAGGATTATGGGAAGAGAAGGAAAAGTGTGTGCGCAGTTGTGTTTCTTTGACAGATGTGGGAAGTGTTTATCCTATCTATAGAAGCGCGTAAAGAAACTAGAGGTATATGGAAGCATATTCACTTGTCAGCGTGTGTGTGTGTGTGAGCACGATGCATATAATATATGATTTATTTACTTTGTAATTTGGCAGTTACTCACCCTCTTCTTCAGACTGCTCAACCTCCTTCTACTGCTCATCTCATATGCTTGTCTCTTTTTCACTGTTTAGAAACCGCTCACTAATTGGCCGTCCTAAAATTTTAACAAGAGTGTGAGCAGCATTTTTCTTACACTGTCTTTTCAGCTGGCATCACCAGAATAAATAAAAAAAACTTTGCAATGGATCTCCAAGTTTGGAAACGGGCCAAACACTTCATCCGACTTACATCACAGGCATTTTTGTATGTGTGATGTGCAAATGTGTGTATGTGTTTGTACTGAAATGAAAGCCGCCTTACATCATCCGTTCCTAACGCACATCCATGTTGTTGGCAATCACTCAAGCTCAAAGCGCTGTACTTCCTCAGCAGTGCTGGAATATCAAGTTGTTACACAACTTAATACAACTTTCCTTTTGAAATGAGAACACTGACTATCCCTATTACTGTACTGTGCTGTTTGTTGAGGCAAAAATAATTTCTCAACATATTTATTGTGGCTGCGCTGTTTGACGCATCAAGTCTGCCTTGTGAGCTCTTCCTAAGTCCCAGTTATGAATGTAGAAATGATAAAAATGTGGAAAATGATTCAAAATCTCTTAAATGTATATGGCATTTGCTTTATTTGTTTATTTGTTGTAGCAGGTAATTTCACAGAGTCAGGTCAAAGCAAATGAAAGGTTTGATTACATTCAAAATTTCATTTTCTCTGATTTTAGGTATATTGACAAGTTTAGGCCAAAGCAAGTGTAATTTTCAAGATAGAAAGATGCAAAACTATGCATTAACCAGCTACTTGAACTAATCCTGACCTGCAAACTGCCAACTTTATGTGTTATAAAGATATAGTTGTCAGGACTGAGGACTGAGACAAGGACAGAAACAGAGTGCAATGGTGCTACTCTTATCGATACTCCTTATTGGTTTGGTACTTTATCAATACTCTTACGGTTCCTTTTCTTTACTATGTAATTGCTTTTTTTTTAAAAATTACGTTAGAATAGGATGAGAACCCCTTGACCTGCCTGCCTAAACCCATGATATTTATAAAATGTTACCAATAAATTAAGACAGCGGTCAGCCCAATGAGTGTGAGATAGTATTGATCAGTGACGATGGCAAATCTTTATGATGGAGGCGTCAAACTTGGTTGCTCCTAAGGTACCACTTCTTAAAACACTGTATGAATGCCATTACCGCCACCGCAAACCCATGCCTCAGTGTTGATGTTGTTGGGGCTGGGCAGGGGCTTTGAAATTGCCATGTTAAACTCAGTGGTCTAAAACTGACAATGGCATCATCCATCAGCCCATACCTAAACCCTAAACACCTGAAACTATGCAAAGCCCTTGTGTTTGTTGTAAAGCTACAGCCGAGTCTCTTAGAAATATGTAAAAAGACCATAAACTCATGCATTACACGAAAAGAATGCAAAGTCAATGAGGATCTTTTGTCATGGTGGACTAAGTATGAAGGGTGAGGACGTTTGTGTAGGGAGGGTAGGAGGAGTTAAATGGGTCAAACAAACATGGACTTTCAACCAGGAAGCCGCTATTCGTGTCCTGTGTGAAACCAAAAGTCAACGTGGTCATGTGACTTTATGGATTTACATTAAGTATGTAAGTTTACATCACTCACGTCTTGTTCATCATTACTTTAACAGAAGCCACAATTTTTTCGTGCGCTTAACCAAGACTTATCTCTATACTGAACCAAGTGTTTTTCTTTCCCCAAAACCTCGTCAAGTAGCAACCCTTTCACAAGGTGAACCACCTCAGCGTTCGTTTGCAATAGACTTTGCATTGGCATTGTTTTTGTGTTCCCATTGCATGATTTTAAGACATTTTGTACCGCCATGTAATGCGTTGTTAAGAGGTCATGTCCATTTCATGTATTCTGGGACTGTATTGAAATCTAACATCTGATGTCACGTATGACATCAGATTTTTATGGAAATCACCTACGTTTTAGATTTTCTGAAGTTAATTTTTTTACACCTTTTGAAGGACAGGTGAACATTTAAGCAGCTAATCATCATAAAAACATGCCCACATATTGCACACCTCTAAAGACTCACATGACTCAACTGATGACAGTCCAAAGATTTACATCCCCATATACCAAGAAAATTGCCAAGCCATCAGCGATGTCAAGCTGAGTGGAAGATTTATCTGATTCCCCCTTGTCGCTATGTAGTCCTACCTAATGGCAGTGAGAGTTTTGTATCAGGACAGCCGCCTGGCAGGACGGAAGAGGAGAGATTTAATGAAGCCTTCTCTGCTGGCTAATTAAAATCTTCCTCTCCCCCGCTCTGTCATTAAGCAATGTTTTAACAGAAAGACTGGAGAGAATATAGCCTGGGAGTTTTCATTTTGCAACTCTCCTGCAGTACCAGGTGTGTGTGTGGGGGTGGTGGATATAAGGTAGAGGTACAGTCTGTACCGCATATGACTGTGAATGTTTGTGTTTGTATGGTTCCATATATTCTGTGTTATTCCGATTACATTGGACCTAAGGGGGTGATTCTGAAAACATACACACACACACACACACACACATATGCAGCCAAAGTGCTCCTCGAAAAACAGAAATAAAGTCTTACCCAATATTCATTCTTCTCCACACCCTCTATGTGCCTGTGGATAGGCTAATGGGCTGCGGCATCATCCTCTGACACGAGACATTTTTCTAATATGTTTGAACTGCTGGAGGACTCCACTGGGGTTTAATTGCAAGGGAAGTGCACAGATATGTACTTAATTAAATCCCTTTACCGAGCCATGTTGTCTTATATTTGCATTTTATTTAGAGGTGGAGCTACTCTGTTAACTATGTTGTGATTTACAGAAGGACTCCTCAGTTCTTTATTATAGAACGTTCAGGTTCTTTTTTTTTTTTATATCTCTGTTTTTTATTGTAGCAGAGACAGGGGCTAGCTCAAGGGAGCTTTTTGGCTCAGTGAACTTGTTGGAGAGCTGCACATTCAACAACTTTTAAATGATTTCAATATGCTTATTTTGATATACTGTATGTATGCTAGAGGGAGTACCTAGCCCCAGAGCCTTTGCGACTGTATTAAACTTTATTATGCAGGCTTTGAGCTGCGTGTTGGCAAATACACTAAACTCAAAGTGAATAGAAAGCAGTGCCCTGCAGTGTGAAGCTAAAACATCATGGTAATTAACTATTTGAAAATGGGAAAACCTCAAATTTGGCTCTTGAGTCATTTCATTTGTGCATTCACTTTCAGCACTTCAGTCTGCTTCTTTCAGGTCAACAACTGTATTGTTGTGGCTCAATGCTGTACAAAATGTTCCCAGGCTAATGAATGCATATACAGCACCATGAAGCCGAAATGACCTGGGTTCCACTCCTGACGTATTATCATATCATCCCCCATGTTGCTCCTCCCATATAATGTTTCAGATTTATTTACTCTTGTCCACAAAACATAGAACAAGACAGCAGCATACAGTTAACAACCGCAATGCATCTTAAGCACAAACTAAGTAATTTAAAGAGGCGTGGCACATTACTCAAAAAGACACCTAGTTTACATATTGTCCTCGGCCTATGTGTCTTAAGTAATAACATAAGTTTATACATGAATGGATGGTGGTATTTTGTTAAGTACATCTTCATGTTCTCAACAATGAACAAAACAGTTCATCTTACAGGCAGTTGTCATTATATAATATAAAAACCTTGTATTTCTTTCTAGACCTTTCTATCCAATCCTATTATTTTATGTCAGCACTACATCTGGCCATGTCTACTGTTTCAGTTACATAACATAACATTTCCTGGTTGTTTGGTTGGATGTTGGATTGTGTGTGTGTGTGTGTGTGTGTGTGTGTGTGTGTGTGTGTAACCTTGCTCAAAGACCCAAGAAAGGATGAAAGAAACTCAACTGAAAAGTTTTGCTTTGAAAATAAGCTAAATAAGAAAAAAAGCACTCTGAGCATCAAAACATCGTGCCAACCATTATGCTAACGATTTCAGACTAAATTCCCCCTCTGTACCCTCCAAGCAGCTACTGGTTTCATTTCATTTCAGTAGAATTTGACAATCAACTTTAGATAATTCAACACAAGTAAACATCGACTCCTCTTTTATTTTGATAGTGGAGGGTATACACAGCTATACAGGGTATACCTACCTGTTTTTGGCCCTTTACAGTATACTCACCAATCAGACAAAAAACCTTTGGAATATATAGGAGAGTATACCCACTATTTCCTTGGTAACCTACTCATCTACCTAGTTATACACCTACCTCATCAACTACCACTTCACCACTCCAAACAGATGCCCTCGGTAGGTTAATTGGTGACTCTAAGTTGCCAATAGGTGTGAATGTGAACACGAATGGTTGTCTGTCTCTATGTGTCAGCCCTGTGATAGTCTGGCAGTCTAACCAGGGTGGACCCTGCCTCTCATCCCATGTCAGCTGGGACAGGCTCCAGCCCCCCTGCAACCCTGAATTGGATATGCAGTTACAGACAATGGATATATGGATAGAATTATTGTTAGATGTCAATGTGGTAGATGGCAAGGACCGAAAACTCCAACACATTTTCACACCGACCTTGTCACAAATCGACATATGGTCATGGACTTTCCACGTCCAGATACAACTTACTTATAATCTTACAGGATGTAAACACCGCACTGTTGGACCCATCCAGCACCCCTCCGCCCACCCTACCTGGACTTTCGCTGCCTTAACTCTTAATCTTGTCGCTCTTACGCCGCCGTTAAACTACAATGGCGATCATGCCGACATTAAAGGATGGCTTTTTTCTGCAGTAACTGATGACAGATAACACTGCTGAAGCGCCTTCAGAATGAGACTGGTTTTACAACTCCTTGTTTCACTAAAGTACATCTGAAAAGGCAAAAATGTATATTGCTTATCCTCATTGTTCCTCTCTCTTTGTAGCTGATGTCACGACAGTATGTAGTAGTAATAGTTTTGTAAATCAACTGCCATGTATTTTGAAGGTTATCCAAGTGGGAATGATCATATCACCCGTAAAGTGTTGTATAGATGTCATAAACCAAGATTTATTGTAAATCAGCATTTTATACAGACTAAAGGCAATGGAATTACCAAAAGCTGCTTTAGTCCTGAGCTGTTTTGCAGTGATGAAAACATTGACACCACTCTAACACAAATGTTACACACCATCTGTAGTCAAATATGACAGAAATCTTTGATCTAGAGAGAACACAGGAAAATCCACCCAAAATTGAATTCACAAGGCCTTCACATGACAGCAATGTCTGTGTGACAGACTATGATAGGAACGGCCCCTCGTGGTGGATCCATTTAACCATTGGTAGCCACGTTGCTCAGACCAACGACGTCCAGCAGCGGCAGTGACAGCTTTAATTTGGTAGCTGGTGGTCAACATGATTAGTGAACGGCAGGAGGCTTTTACAAAGTGGACCAACTGCCTCAGCCACCCACAGTGTAGGAGGAGAGGAACACAGGACAAGCAATGAGAAGATTGTTAAGACAGATACACAAAGGCTGTGAAGATCATGTGTGGAGCTGCTCTGAACAGGTCTTCTTTGTATTATTTTAAGAAATATCACGAGGAAAGGTTCTCTGTTTTGTTTTAATGCACATAAACAGCACATACATATGCATGAACCTTATACTCACACGATGTATGACATGCACATAATGCATGTAATGTTTTAACATATTACACGTTGAAAGATGTGTTCTCCATGTACACACGCCATTCACACCTTTTCAAATGCAGGCAGAAGCCCAGCCACTGCTTCATTTTCCAGTTGGCAGGGAGTTGATGTGTTCAGATATGATTTATTGATCATGTTGAGCACATTAGTTTACCCACTGTGTTCAGTTAAAAAGCAATAACACATTTTACACCCTCTGTTCCATGCGAATGCAATAACACTAAACTAATTACGCAAACTGGGGACAGCGGTGTGATTTGTAAAGACCCGACTCTAAGCCATCTTCGGCGAGAATATTGGAAGTAACACGCAGATATCTGATTAATTCATACACACCTTATCTCTCTCCATTCACTGATTTATATGGAAAGAGAGCCATAGCCTAAAGAAAGTGACTGTGTTTACAAAGCAACCCAGCTAATGGCTAACATCTCGGCTATAATTCAAATTCTCACCGGTCAATGAAACCCTCCTCCTTATCCTTTTATAATTCAAAATCCACTGTTCAGTATAATTATACTGGGGATGAAAATAATCAACAAAAATGGGTAATATTTTAATGTCAGTGCATCAGAACCAAAGAGCAAGGGTTTTTATCATAGACTCAGCATTTCACATCAACTTAAAATTCATTTGGGGTGAAACATGGGCACAGATTTCTCTCACAACAGCAGGCAAAGCAAACCAAACTGCAGTGCACACATTAACTGCTGTGTTTTGTAACTAAGCATCCCAGCTCACTTTTGTTCCACTGTAAATTTGCATTTATCCAAACTAGTTCCATTACATGAGGTTCCAAAAGAAGCAATCCCTGGCCTTTTTTAATCAAATCTCTGCATGCTGCAACTCAGACTTTTTATACAGAACACAAAATTTAATAAATATCCTTGTTACACACAACTTTGTATCTCTCAAAGCTGGGTTATTAACAGAGCAGAGCAGGCAACCAACAATTTAAACTACTAAAGTACAATATCAGCTAAGTCTTGCCTTATTACAAAATCTTTGTTGGCCCTGTCTTGCAGATGGACCATCTAGTTATGACACCTTTATTATTTGTGTTTATATGGTGCTCACATGAATGGGTTTCCCCTAAATATGTTATGTTTCATCCACAAACTGACACACAGAACAAACATTCTCACTCCCAACTCATCAAACATAGACGCTGGTCAGTGGCCCTGCACATCAAACCATGATGCTCTAGGTAACCCCCCAGCATCCATTTTGGACACCTTTCTCAAGAAAAGAAAGGTCTGGCTGGGCTGTCTTTCACTTTGAGATTGGAGAAAAAAACCGCCACGGCTGCTTGTATTTCTTTCAACCAATCACAGTCGTTCTGGGCGGTGCCACAGCAATGGTGTGCTTGCAAAAATATTGCCGGGGGGAAACAGGTTTTGGTGTAACACACCCACAAAAATATCGCCTATAGGACGCGAACCATGGCAGAAAAATGGCTACATCCCCGCAAGATCAAACACCGCAAAAGTTAGTAAAGGACGTGTTGAAAACGGTTGAAAACTGCTACACAACCGGAGGTGGTAGGGCGGGACTTCAGCGGGTGGCTCGTTCCGCCCAATGAGAGGCTGATCTATGCAGCGAACTTCCGCCCACTCAGACTAGTTTCTTACTAACACAGTGTAACATCAGGTGACATTTGTCGTATACGTCAAGTGACAAACATCGTTAGCGTAGTATGCTACACATGCTAGCATACTATGTTATTAGAATTACTCTATTGACTTTTAGTGTCACAAGGAACACAAATAGCAGTCTCCTGTGTGAAAGTACGGATTTTGTTTGACCATCCTACCCACCTCATGCAGACTTTCTTGCTCTTTCTACCATAGCAGCTGCTCGGAGCGTCAATAAGTGCTGCCACCTTGGGGTGTCAGTATCTGACACTGAGGGCCACTGACCAAGCGTTGGTATATGACAAGTTGGGAGTGAGACTTGCCTGACAGAAAACCTTGGGCCTGGTAGTATTCCAGGAATATGTTGTCTGGCTCCCTGCGCAAAATATAATAAAGCTGTAAGTGTGCCATGTGCTCTGTGTGTGACGGTAACTTGAAGGCAACATGGACCCAATAGATTTTTTTTTACACCTGGGTCTCTAAGCAGGTTAATCTAGTCATGGGCATACTGCACACCTCTGGATGTGCCCCAGCTTTTATCGCTTAAACATGACAAAAAGAGGTGGAACTCTGCTGATAAGAAAACAAGAGGATATATTAAGGTTTATCTTGATCCTTGTCTCTTTAAAAAATGTTATCATGTCTGATGTGACCTCAGTTTCAGAAACATATCAACAGGGGTGCAAGATCAATGATTTATAACTCAAGAAACATCGCAGAAATAAGAGGATTCTTACCAAGGCCATAACTGCAGGCTCCTGTAACCTGTAAAACAGACAGCTATAATGGTCTTCCACAGAAGACTGCAAGGAGGCAGAGTTTTGACAGGGACTTAAAAAGAAAGCATTATTATCTCTGTCCTCAAAACATTACATTGGCTTCAAATACGTACTGGAATTGGCCATAAGATTCTTTAGTTTGTCTATAAAGCGCTGAATGGCCTTGTTCCACAATGTTAGACATGCTGAAAAGCCATGAGCCACCCACATCTCTCAGGTCATTTGGCAGTGGTCTTCTTGTTGTCCCAATTGTTCATTTTGGTGAACTCTGCTGAAGCTGCTTTTAGTATTTACTCTCCCAGTCACTAAGGCAGCTTTCCTTAGGGCTTGAAATGTGTTCAGTCTCTCACATCTTATCTCTGTTGCCTCTTTCCAATCAATATTGCCTCTATGTCACTGAATATTCTGTGTGCTGGATGCAAATTAACCTTTTGATATCTATCTTGTACACATTTTCATTAATAGTTCCTCATTGCATTTGTTCTTATTTTATCTAGCGCACATTCACAAGTGTTTGAAATGTAATAAGGATAGAGTTTTGCCTAGATTCACATAGGAAAGCAACATCCCATCCAGGTTAAGTTGTGACATTTTATCATGTTTCATAACCAAGTGATGAAATTCACTCATAAAAAACAGAGTTGCAGAATTTTCTCTGAATCCTCCCTGCATTCAAATATAATCCAACTGTTTATTTCCATCCTCACACAACCATAGACATGGATACACACACATTCGCGTCCACGTACATTTTGAATGCTCTGCATTTTTACCACTCTAGGTCTCATATTGGGCCAATCAGTATTAATTTTTCCTCATCATATGCTGTTATCGCTCTATAATAAAAAAACATATTAAACTAAAATGAAAAGAATAGCGAAGGATTTGAGGAAATGTAGCATCCATCAGCTTTTTCCCTCCTCTCTCCCATCAGTGGTAATTGATATTTGAGGCCTCGTTTTGCGCCCTGGTCTCCTTTTTCTTGAAATGAGCTTTTGGAGCGCAGAGAAAACAGCTGAGGCGGTGGAAATGGAATTGGTTGTGTGTCGGTGCATGAGAGAGTGGGATTATCCCAGCGTAATGTCAGCCTTATTAAACACTATTACACTCTATAGATCAGAGAGGGATCTGAAAAGGATATACTGCCAGCTCATCTGTGTGTGGAAGTGTGTTTAAATTGGGATTATACGCCCATAAATTAGAGTTTTTATTAAGCGTCAGATATGATCCAGTGAATATGGTCCACCTCTGATACAATGCAATATGTCTGAGGATGTATTGAGGATGTATCTGTTATAATTATTATTAATCATGAGTCCATTATTATTATGATCCACCATTTATTCATTCATTTTCCGTAAGCTTATCCTGTAAGGGGTCACAGGGGTGCTGGAGCCTATCCCAGCTGACATTGGGCGAGAGTTGGGGTATGCCCTGGACAGGTCGCCAGACTGTCACAGGGCTGTCACATAGAGACAGACAACCATTCACGCTCACATTCACACCTATGGCCAATTTAGAGTCACGAATTAATCTGACGTGCATGTCTTTGGATTGTGGGAGGCAACCGGGGTGTCCGGGGAAAACCCAAGCTGAAACGGGGAGAACATTAATGTCACAAAGAAGGGCTCCCCCAGTAGTCGTAGGGGCCCAAAGTCTCGGGTTGCCCCTGTGGACTTCACCTGCAAAATGTCACTAAAATGAAAACATAATGACCAGGAAGACACTTCAAAGAGCAAGAAAGGACACAAGACCCCAAAGAGATGCAAAGGAACTGCAAGAGACCCAAAATAACTACAAAAATGGGCAAAACAACTACAAAGAAACACAAAACACCCACATGAAGACACAAAATTACTACATAGAGATACAGAACGACCAAAAAAAAGACACCAGATTACCTTGAAGACACACAAGACAACCACAAAGAGACACAAAACCACAATAAGATGCATAATGACTACAAAGAGACGCAAAGCCACCACAAAGTCGAAGTGGTGGGGCCTTTTTCATATCTGCGCCCAGGAGCCTATTGTCTCATAATCTGTCAATGCCTGCAGGTACAACAATGCATATGTCTATGGTATCTTGCTTACATGCAAAATGATCAACAAAATGTATGCAAGGGCCATTATATTGGGCTACACGACAGTTTCACATGATTTGTAATTTCATGTTTGGAAATATTTTCACTAGACGAAAACAAGCTTTGCTGTCAAAGATGTTTTGCCATCACCCTATGCCAGAACAAAGCAGCTGTAGTTTTCGAGCCAGAAACCAGCTGCTGTTTTCTGATGTAGGGTTTAAAACTGGCTATTTTTCAAAAAAATGAATGAATTAATAAATTAAAGCAATGAAAAATAAATTAGCAACTGTTGGAAAGCAGGTGATTTATAGCACCGTTGATATTAACAAGCACATTATTCATTTTGCACCAACATGCAGACTGAAGTCTTTCTTATTCTAAGCAAACTGTCATATTCAGATAATCACTCACAGTCTCAGGTGTTTCACCATGCATCATTTTGCTCAGGTGAAAACTGAGCTGCTGTTGGAGAACTAGTACAGAGGAGCACAACAGCCAAAGTGTGTTGTTACCTGCCAATCAGCTGAGCCTGAAGGCAAGTTCAACTCGCGATAAAAGAAGCTGCTGTTTGTTTCTGGGCTTTGTTTTCTGAATATTTTCTAGCACCAAGAAAGATGCGCTGACACTGACGAAGTCAAAGACAACCCCTGGCCTTGAGATAAAATACTTGAGCAAAAAATAGCTTCATAGTAATTAAATAATTAGTAATAATTACATGCGTACACCCACACACAGTTTTTAACAGCTCATTTTGAAGAAAGCAGCAAAGCTAATCCTTCCCTCCACAGGTCACTTTCTCTTTTCATCAGCTATACAACAAAATACACTTTATAGAATTATTAATTACCATCCTTTATGATAAATATACAACAAAAAATGGAATACGTTCACCTCAGCAGCTAATTAGGCCATACAGTAGTGGACTGCCATGTCTCTGCCAGTCTGAGAGGACTTAGAAGAGTGTGAATGCCAAGACTGATCCAAGCCTTTATATGTAACTGCCACAGCATGGCTACAATTGGCAGGCAAGGACTCCTCTTGCTTGGACCCTTCCCTTATTCACTGCAGATGGGAGGTAGGTAAGGGGAGAGCAGGATAAATCCCCGATTTCTGCCCGGTGGGAAGGAAATGAAGACAAAAGCTGGAAGCATAACATAGACATTGTCAAACCCATAAACAGTATATCCTCCAAACTTAGCACCACCTACATATTTTTCATCTTTGATAGATCCTCCACAGAGTACATATGTTCTTTATGTTGAGTGCAGGGAAATGGATGCTGTGCAAATGTTGGAACATTTCCCGGCTCTGCCTCATTGTATCTCCCCTCATGCTTTGGTCCATTGATTGGCACATTGCTGTAGCGTTTCAATGGCGAGAAGATTCAATGTGTTCCACTCGTCAGATGTCACTTGATGGAACTGCTTTTGATGTAAAAGAACTGCGATGACGTAAAGAGAACTTTGGTAATATGAGCAAGTTTGTGAATGTGTGTGTTTGTGATTTCAGTCAGCGTGCAGGGAGAGTGTGTTGTCCTCAGATCATTAACAAGAGAAGCTTGTGCTCCAATTGTGCTCATTCTCCCCTAATTACTGGCAAATGCTTCCCGCTAGTCCCATGAAGGCGCACTCCATCATCCCAGATGACTGCACTTGGAGTGCTTTCTGTCCTTTGCTAAGCAAGTTAACTAAGTCACAAACTGCAACTGGACCGGAAAGGCTTATAGTGTACAGTAGCACCCAACTATAAAGTAGAGCAAGTGCAATGTACTTCCACTGAAAGAGACTTCAAAGGGACACTTCACCCCCAAAAATATCTTTGTTTCACCTTACCTGTGGCGCTGAAGTACTGAGAAAATACATTTGAAGAACTCAACATCAGTGTCTCTTTCTAGAAGTCATGACCTGGTTACTGAGCAGTTTCATGTAGGAACTATTGTCTTCCTACCAAACTACACCTGCCAACCATATCACAAAAGGAAGCATGCATCTGTCCATGGACGAGAGGCCTGTGCCTGTGCTTGCGCTGCTGGAGTCGCGCTGCTTTCACAAGCAAGCTCGAAAATAGAAGAGACGCTGCTTTTTTGCGCGAGTCGCGAGCGAATGGTCGCTGTGTTCAACAAAAAATCGACATCTGCGGTGGCCGAGAGAGGTCACAACACACGCAAACTCGTGTTTAGTTGTAATACAAAGCAGACAAAGACTACTTACCTATTTGTAGTGCTAAATATTAAATCCAAGCGTTGGAATAATCACTGGCGCGCGAACCTGTTCAGCCTGGGCTTTGGGTCCAAACTCACTTCTTCATCTTTGGGGTTTATTGGAGATTTGCAAACATGGTGCACTACCGCCACCAACTGTTCAGGTGTGTTAGTGTTTTTACGGGACAGCAGTGGCCGCTGCGCAACACGTCTGTTCGGTTTTGGTGTAATATATGTGTGCTGCTGCTATGCTTGTGAACGGCTTTGCAACCGCTTTGTGAACGTATTGCTTGCGGTGTAAATGAGGCCTTATATTCAAGAAAAGGCAGACACCTCTTCAACCGATATCTCCAGACCTCAATGGTAGTTGTAAAAATGAGGCATTTTGTTCTCAATGGGACAAGGCAGCTGTGGTCAGCTTTAATTCAAGTTGGTTAAAATGTGTTACAATAATCACAGGCTTTTACAAGTAAGTAAGTGTTTTTACTTTTTAGCAAAGGAAAAGAACCTTGTGGGAAATGTGTCAGTCCACCAAAACTTAATAGGCAGATTTGTGTGAAATTAACTGAGCCTCTTTAATCTCCACATGGGATGATTCCTGTGTCGATCTTCCTTTTTGCTATTTTAAACCCAAAGCCAAAATGTCAGAGTTGCCCACATTGCTTCCAATAATCTCCTGGGCAGACTGTCATAAATGTCTTACTGTTTACACTAAAACATTACTCAACAGACTTAGATTCTTCTGTTTTTACCCTAAAAAGATGCCAGTACAAATCTATAATAAAAGTAAAAATTCTCACCATCCAAGTCCAAGTCTTTTTACATGTCTGAATGCCAAGGAAGGAGATCATACTTCTTCCAGAGATAGCTGATAGACTCAACAGTGTAATCACGCTGTCGTCTTTTCCCCCCTTCTGTTTTGCCCATCAGAGTTGCACTTGCTCTTGTCAATTTTTGCAAAGTTGTTCCCAGATACATACGCCTTCGCACTCACAATGTGACAGCAAAATTTTCTCACTTCTCACCAACCACGCTGCATGTGTTGACACCCCTACAGCTGCTTCTCAGAAATATAATTTGATGCTTTTCATGTGTTACAGCATCACTATCATCACCAGTATTTATTTCACCTTTTTATGTCCTGGACTCTGAAGGCGGTCTGTTTTTGAGTGTGTATCTGAGAAGAATACCTGAGAGACAACAGTGAAACAACTTTTTTTTTTTTAAATTTCCTTCATGATTTGTTCTGTCACCTCCTTCATTTGTGTCAACAACAATAATATCTCTCTTAGCACGACAGATGCTCAAGAGTGTACTTGTCTATGCAAAGAAAAAAGATTGAAAATTAGTAGTATGTGTTTACAAATATTGATGCTTATTGTATACAGTATGTGTAATATATGTCTTTGCATCTGTAAGTATTTTTCTCTTATGCACACACTTGATTGGATTTTGGATTTGAGCCTGTTAGTGTAAATCTTTGAGAATGAGATTTAAAGGAAAAAGAAAACGAATCGAGTGTAAGACAAAGAAAAGAGAGAGAGCATCACCAAAGACATTTAAATTGACTGATCCATTTTAATTTCACTCTAGCTCCATTATGCTGTTGTTGATGTTACTAAAGGGCTGCCATGTCATTATCTCCCTCCTTTGTTTGTGCTGTTTTTGAGAAGACATTGCCGTTGTTTATTTTCCACAAGAAGGCCTTTATGCTAATGCGACCTCTGCTAAAGACGATTTGCTGTCGATTTAACAGCGTGTTAAAATCACAATCAGCATCAATCATGCGGAAGGGAGGCAGCGAGCGAGGGAAAAAAAAAAGTTTGGGGCTAAGTCATGCTAATCTTCATAACACCTTATAATAAATTCATTAGGCCTATATGCACACACACATTGACACGCATTCTCTCTTCTTCAAGAGGCATATAGCCTTGCAGGTTTCATAATTAAACTCACTAACAGTGAAAACAGGGGGATGAATATAAATGTAAGGCAAACTATTTTAGAGGCAATGAGTAAAGGGGTTGTATCATAAAGGAGCTGCTCTCTTGTAAATAAAAAAAAGAAAATACAGGGCTTTATCCCAGAAACCTCTCATAGTGATATCACAAATCCTATTTACAGCCTGAATATCTGCTGTTTATGTCAAATATGTACATGGCACCTCTACAAAATATTATATCTGCTTTAAATAAACTGACATAAATGACAGTGACAAGAATAATACAGATGTTTCTAGTAGATCAAGAGAAAGAAGTGACATAAACACAATTGAGACACAGTACAGGTAAATAAAAGCAAATAGGTTGTAAAAATGGGGAACTGTTGATACACAAGGAAAAAATGACAATTAATATGAATGCATATATGCATGGATATATAAAGTATATGTAATTAAACAACAAAGTAAACGTAATTGTAATGAATTACTTTTATGGGCCGTACACATGCCGCATTTTTTGCACCCTCAAATTAATTATTTTTTAATGTTCATGTCCAGCAGGCGCGCTCAAACACCAGAGTGACGCCGCTGCGGTGCACTTGTTTCCCGCCTATTTTTCAAGGCCCGAGGGCTGCACCTGAGATAAACAGAACTTTTGGAACGTAGTGGCATATGTCATGTGATGAGGAACAACCAATCATATCCGGCAGATATCTTTCCCTTCTTCTGTAAATATCAGTCTGTGGTAAATATGGAAAACAAGTTCATCATTTAGTTCAGGGCTGCCAGAGCTTTATATCCGTCCCATGGACAATATCTCAGGCCCAATACATACTTAAAAAACAATGCCTGGAAGAAGATCAACTCTGCACTCAGGATCTTTGGTAAGTAGGCCATGATACAGTGCTGGTTATGGTTACTTAGCAACCTCAGACATGACCTGCCTTTGCGGCCTTGAAAGTAGGCACAGAGTATTCAATTCAATTTTATTTATAAAGCCCAATATCACAAATCACAATTTGCCAGAGAGGGCTTTACAGCATATGACATCCCTCTGTCCTTGGACCCTCACAGCAGATAAGGAAAATCTCCCCCCAAAAAAACCTTCAACGGAGGGAAAAAATGGTAGGAACGTCAGGAAGAGCAACTGAGAGGGATCCCTCTTCCAGGACGGAGACGGCACAAGAGTAGTGCACAGCACCTGACCTCGTGTTTTTTAGGCGGTTAAAGAAGCGGCATGTGTACAGCCCCTAATTGGGGGAAAAAAAAGAACTAAATTACAGTTACTGATCAAAATGTTAGTGATTATGAAAGAGGTTACATCTAAATATAATCTTAATGATGAAAAAAATATACGTAGAATATAACATTCATTCTGTTGCTTTTTTATGTTTTTGGCATGTGAGCATGAGTTATTATGTCATAGCCTATTTCCAGACATTTTTTCAGCCTCATTGCCCAGTTTAAAACATTTTTTTAGACAAGTAATTAATTGTAATGAGTTGCATTACTCTGATGAAGTAATTGAAATATATTACTTTTAATATTCTAATAGGGTACAGGGTAACAGAATTCTTCTTCTGGGGATAATGAAAATTTACAGCAAAATTCACATAAATCTAGCCATTTGTTTTTCAGACACATGGTCTGACCTTATCGTGGCACTAAATGAAAAAGTCAAGTGTCATCAAAATCCACAGAAATCTCCATGTTGGAAGCATCAATATACATATCAGTCTGTTGAGTTGTAACAGTTCAACATTTTTGGCGGCTGTGTTAAAGAGATGACATCACCATCCTTAAACTCCGCCACTTGCAGGGCAACAAGTGTCACATTCCACTAGTAGTTGATGGGGTCGGTGCCTGCCAGCCAACGATAAGCACTGTCACAGATTTACTGTTGTGATCATGCATTTGAGATACCCTAATACAAGTCAGTGCTGTCTTGGAGCCAGTCAAGACATTATCTCAGCTGTCAAGCTCAGACTATAAAAACACTGCTTTACTGTCCATCCCAAAGCCTCTACCAGCCACCGTTTTGTCTCCAAAGTAAGATTTAGAGAGGAACTCTGCTCTCTCTCAGAGTTATCGGATGTCTTTTGTGAAGTTTACTACTCTGTTAGTTCATTTGGCGTAAGACTCTCACTATGGTGCCATAAACATTGCCATAAAGGGATCAGTGAGGCTGACCTCTGTAAAGTCCATAAAAAGATCTTTGTCTCTGATAATGTCACTGATATATAACGGCCTCTGGATGAGAACATCCAGCACTGTCCATGGTAAAAACTGGCTCTCACTCTCTTGCTGTGTTCGTGTTTTCATCTTCATCTCATTGTCTGGTTAATTAGCTGTGTCTGTCTTTGTTCCCCTCCTACCTTCATCTCCCTTACAAATATCAAAATCCAGTGTACCAATACATTTTACTAAGCTGGATGCCAACATTAAAACTTTAATGTTTTGTTGAATACAACCAATCATAAAAGAAAAAGCATTTTTTTTTCCTTTTGATGCCAGGTGTCTCTGTTGTTGCTGTAATTAATCTTCCTGGAGTGTAGAAATGTACAAGGCCATTCATATCACACAACAGAAACAAATTCTGTTTGGTTTCAGTACACCAAATTGTCTAGTGTTAATATGTGCAGACTCTTGTGTAACAATGATTTGAGAGGACACATGCTGGTTGATGGGCTCTTTGTCCCGAAAATCACACAGACTGAAACTGGATTAGCTGACAGTGCGGACAATACTGCAGTTGTGTAGTTTTTTTGTGAATACTTCTCTTTTCAAAATAAGGGTCAGTGTCCACATAGTTTTGTTTTTCTCAATTGTTACCCAATGAGAAGAGAAAAGCACTGCACCCAGCATCTCTTTTCAGAGCGCTTCAGCTCTGACCTTTTCTGCGCTGGTGTCATTACTGCTGCTTCTGTAGCCACTGTCTATCCCAAATTGTATGATATGGCTATCAGAAACTATCACAATAAAGATAGAAAGCCCATTTGTGGTAGCAAATGATGGACAATTAATGCAACTGGTGAGTATTGTGCTTTAAATCATCATATGCATTGTAAGCTGTTGTTAACCCTCTGTTGACGTAGAGTTACGGTAGCTACGTAGCTTTTGTTAATGTCAAACTCACACGTAGCACATCATTAAAAAAGGGCTGAGAGCGCTTTTTTTATGAAGTCCTCATAAAATATATTTGTGAACTTTTACTAAACTTTAGATAGGGTTGTTCGCATATTTGCGTTATTTCCTCAGACACTGTAGTTCTTACATGCTTGGCACATGGGAAAGATTAGTTAGTTGCAATGTTGCAACCTTTCCGCTAGCTGCCACTACATCCTATGTGGTAGCAGGCCCGCCGTCAGAGGTAGTCAAAGGGTCAAAGATGACCCCGGCCCAAGGACGAGGAGGGGCCCATGAAAAAGTCTATGTTTGACTTTTAAATTGGATCAAGCACAACAATTTACTTACTCACTGAAATGAAAATTGTATGTATTTAGATGATAAGTAAATGTATTTTTATCATTAAAACACATTTCAGTGTGGCGTCTGAATCTCCCACCCCCAGCCGGTTTTGTGAAATGGTACGGTCCATCTGAAAGCAGCAGTCAGATGTGCATTTATGTGCAGAACATACAAGCACGGCTCGTGTAAATATGTGAGGCAAACTGCTGCCTGATTAGTTAAGTCAGAGTGCCTCACCAAATATCAGGGGCTCCTCAAAGAAAAGTCAGGGTACAGAGAGAACAAGAAAATGAATGGAGGCATCCATTGGTACCAATTGTGCTGTCTGTTGGAAAGGGGCCGATGTAACACTTTAAAGTTACTCTAAATTTTGGTGAGAGGAAAAAGAAGCATTGCCTTTTTTCAAAATTATTTCTGCATACTAGGGTCTTGCAACTACATAAATTAGGCATGACTGGAAAACCAAGAGTCGATAGCCATATACTCTTTACACTATTTCAGTTCTGCACACAGTTTGATCAATATTTGATTAAAGTAGTATTTTTTCAGTCATGATCTGATCTTTAAAACCTTGCAGTAATTTCTTCAGTCGCTGTTTGATTTTACTTTTCTCTAATCATCATTGGAGGGCATTTTTTCAGCCAAAAAAAATACAAAATACATGTGGAAATATGATTAATTTGATTATAGATGCAGACGGTATAAACGTTTCATAGTGATATGTAGAGTGATTTGACCCACTACCCCACCCTGATGGGTGTAGAAGAGGGGCCCACTCTGGAAAATGTTGTCCCCCTGCCCATATTTCCTAACAGCTGGCCTACATACTACACCTTTAAAATACTGTTTTATAAGGAAACAAGGTGTAGGTGTGGCTTTATGAGGCAATAAGGAACAGGTGTGCATAGAGGAGCAGGGTCAGGTGATTCGCGGATGGATCAGAAATGCAAGGAATGCAGGAATGAAAGCAGAGTCTGGAGAGGGAAGAGATTCGGGGAAGGGAAATAGGGCATAAGTATTTAACAAAAACATTGTGCTGTTATAGCTGAAGTAGAAGTTACATTAAGCAGTGATTTTAATGATGCTGGAGAGCTCTAAGTGTAAGTGATTCAAATCTCAAACACCCCCCAGTCTGCATGTTGTCAATGGAAGAGATAATTAGCTCTGATTATCCTTGTTAATAGTATTGTTTTTTTTCTACTAACAAAAATGGCCTGCATTAAAAGAGCTTATTACCTCTATTACCTGTGATCACCAATTATGAATCTCCAGTCATTGCATCTTATCAAAGCCTGATTCAACGCAATAAACCTTCATGCTGCAAAATACCAGTCTAATTAAACTGGGGGGAGAAAAAAATCAATGCAATAGATGAAGTTCAAATAATTGTGGCAAGAGGGTACATAAAGGAACAAATTAACCAGAAATAGTGAATGATTTGCATTAATGGTATTAAATTTATTCAGAGACGGGAAGAAGATCTAAATTCACACAATAGTGTGGACGTGCTAAGTGGAAAGACACTCACTCCTCTGTTTTCAGCACTGAGTAAAGCCTGCTGTGGTGTTGCTAGTAAACACTGGTGCTTTGCAAAACCACCGGACTTCATGATCTGTAAAAGCCATGATGGAGATTAAAAGCTGGAAGCATGTGGGAGAGAGTGAACACAAGAAGGTAACAACCATTGGGTTAAAAGCCTGTTCAAGAGATGGCTAAAATAGCAGGTTGCAAACACTAGTGAGGTCATGCAAACATGCGTGTCTTCTGGAAGGCAAAGTGGAAGAGACGTAAGGTTGAATACATATTTATTTGTTCAAGATCATTTATAACTGAGGGGAAAATATGGACTTAAACATACGAGATGTGCCCAGCTCAGTCGCCAGAGTAAAATGTTGGCATTGTACATTGAAGTAAATTATGGATAGGTTACATTGTATGTTTCATATGTATCATATCAACATTAATACAGTGATGTAGTTCAGATTATGTGTTTTTGAGCTGAGTTCAGGAGGAGGAAGAGGGGATAGTGGATGTTGTGACACCACAGGAGATGGCTGCCAAGCAGGCGACAGCAGCAGACCACTGTTTGAGGCCAACAAAAGTGGGTCTTTTTAACAAAGGTTTGGGATGTTTCCAGCTGTGTTTAGAGCAACAGAACTGGGTAATTTAAGCCAAAACATGATAACCAAACCAACTGGCTTTTGTGCCTAAACATAGTCACATGTTTACCACAGCACTGACACGATATAAAATTGAAACATAAAGTTTCGACATGTGAAATATACAATGGTGAGATATCCGTGATTTGCAGAAATGTACAATGCCAATATTCATTCTGCAGATTACACTGATGTACGATATTGTACAAAGAAGGTACTCATACAAATTTAAATGTGCCATACTTACATTACATTGACGAAAATACTGATATCACACATGAAATTTAATGTTAATACACTGAACATAAACTACACAAAAGATAAGAGAAAGATTTGAATCATACGAATAAAGCTGGCTGGAGTGCAATTAAAGTAGCTGAGGTAGTTGAAAGTAGCTGGGCAAACCTTTGATATAAGTTGTAACCTCCTGAGACACCAACTTTTGTTTGGTATGCATTTTTACTTTCTCGTAGCTATTTGGGATGAGTAGTCCCAATGTACTCAAACGAGACAAAAAAGTGAAAAGTCCCAGTACCATAAATGAGACTGCATCCCAGTGCCCTTAAAAGAGATGACAACAAAGTCCCAGTGTCTTCAAACGAGGACTTCCTCATTAACAGCGTCTTGGCTTGTTACTGTTGCTAAAATTGATCAAACTGCAAAAACTTTATTTATCATAAATAAACAAGTTTCAACCATAAAATGTGATCAGGTTTTGACCCTTGTCCGCTTTTGTGTCAGGCCGACCGCAGACTGACTTTGTAGAGATGGCTGCCATCTTGTTTTTACATGGATTAGTGTAGTGTGGTCTTACTACCACTAGCTCTCACAAAAAAGTGTCCATGATGAGGACAAGAGGTCTAAGTTAAGCAGAATGAAGTATAAGGTCCAGTAAACTCAACATGTGATGTCCCCATATGAGGACACGGGGTCTTAGGAGGATAAAGATGCGATGTTGATGATGACAATGTACTTTGATCTAAGAAGTAATGAAAGGACGATAAAAGTTTTATGATAAATAATCATTTCCACACACAAGGCCTGCTTTTCCTGTCACCCTCTGTCACCATTTGAGCAAACGCCATTCTCAACACTTCAGCAGAGACGTGTTTGGAGAGGCCCACTAATCCTCAAGTGCAAATCAGAGATAGCGCTCACTGCCTTCAGCTAATGAAGACAGGGGAGGAAGGCTGATGAGTAAGTGAGATGGACTGACACAGAGAGGAGAGGAGGGCTTTTCATTTTGAGTGTTTGGGAGTGTTGTTCCTGATTACACGTGAATCTATTAGACAAGGTTTCAGAGTGCCACTGCTACTGTTCTCGCCGAAGAAGACGTGTGACTTTTCATTATCTCTGGTGTTAGTTGGCGCTGCATTTCACTACTAGAAGGGCTGTAGTCGTACATGTATGTCAGATTAGTTTAAGTGGCTCACAGACATAAGAGAACTCTATACTGTTAATTTATTTCACTTGTGTTGGCAGGCTTTTGAAAGTGAACAGAAATACCATGTTGCATGAGCAAAGAAAATTATGTTGTAATTTTCCCCTGATGGATTATGATGAATATTATTATGTATGTAGAAAGAAAAGGGACTTGGCACTATTATTATGTAAGATATGAGTGGACAAGATGTGTACTGTGTCAGCACGGAGAAAAAGCAATAAGGCTTTTATTTGTATTGTTTTACAGTTTTTATAGAACTGACTGAGGAGGGTAATGTTTGTGGGGAATGAAACTGCAAATAGTCTTGCTTTTTTTTTTTCTCATATGCAATAAGTTTCAGGCTGCATCTCCCCTTTAACGTCACCATCTCTGCAATGATCTCTCATCCTTTGCATCGCCTCCTCACCACGCTGCCTTTTTGATTTCAAGAGCTGAACTATTCTGCAACATTTGTTGATGTGGTTCTGCAAGTAAATGCTGCAGAATTGTGCTCCTCTTGGAATTGTTCTTCTTCGCTGACCACCGGGAGAGGAACCCACCATCATCGGCTTTGCACCGCAAAGAGTCAAAGAGTGTCATTAACACATGCACACAGGCCTACACACATAACACACACATATGCAGATTCCAGTAAAGAAGAAGGTTATATTGCGTTGGACTGAATTTTTTTTTTTTCATTTTTATGAATTTATGAAAAAAGATGACAGGAAGTTAGGAGGGAAATGATGTAGAATGACATACAATAAAGGTCCAAACCAGGGATGTTGTGGTTCATGGTTGTAGCTTAACCCTTAGACCTCCAGGGTTCCCCCATTAAAGAAGCCTTATGTGACAATCAGAACATTTATGTGTGTTCTAATCTGTAGCTTCTCTGTTTGTTGTTGTGTTAGATGGCCCGGCTTCACAAGCATGTTAGTGCATTTGAGGCCCTGTGAGCAAGTCTCATTAATCGCTAGTCGCCGCTACAGCGGTTACTGTTGCAGTCGGGACAGCACCATCCAGCAGCACCCACCCTCTGTTTTCCAACATTTATTTGTTATGAAGTCTGGAATCTGGACCCCAGAATGGCACCTATTCAGTCCAATCAGAATTGCTCACTTGGTGCATATGCCATTATAGTCTCTAGCTTCTGGGTTTACTTCTAGGGTTTGCCGCCCACTGAATATGTACAGCAGTGTTTCTCACGCTGGACTCATAGATGTTACATTGTGATGATGTCACAGATTTTTTTTTGGGGGGGGGCTTGAGGGAGGTTTTACAAATAAAAAAAACCCCTCCATGGATCAAAAATTTATAATAGAGAGAGCCATCTTACTTGCAGTTCAACGTGTCCTGTCGACCGCAGTGTTAATTTCGTTCACGAAAAACCATGACAAAAATTTTTCCATGATGAAAATGAGACGACGAGCTAAAAATAGATCTTGATAATGAAAACTAAGGCTAAATCTGTGTTTCATTTTTATTGACAAGATGAGACGTGTCAAAAATGGTCCACTATCGCACATTGAAAGTCGAGAATGGTCGTGCTTACAGTTATATTAAAATGCTGCATGAGCGACAGCAAGGTACCTTCCAGTAAATAGTCTGCACCAGGATGTTGGTGCGAGTTATGAACTGTAATTCAGCAGTAAATAATCAGCCATGTGTGTCTGTTAATAGTGGAGCTGTTGAATGGATTTGTTTGTTAGTTGCAGCAGTGGCTGTTAGCAAATAGCTCCGCTTGTTTGCCATTGAACGGCATTGGAGCAAGCAGACACCACCTGCTGAACTTAACAGCTGATCCCTGCAGGACTCCACTCAGACCTCCTACCTGCTCTTTGATAGGCATGTCAGTTTTCTGTGAGTGTAGCTGTGCTGTAAATAAACAGTCTGAACTCAGCAGAGTTTTCTCTGGCAGAGATGAAAGTCAATTCTGGGTACAAATCCTAGTTGTCTCATAATAGTTATTTGTGGTGTCAAAGTTTCTGAGACCATAAATAGAGAGATATAAAGCTTTTCGAAAAATGATCAGTAACTGTGTGCTCCTAAATAAAAAAAAAATGTCTAAATGAAATTTTTACACTTTTCACCTTGATTCTAATTTCTGATACACGAATTTTCCTAACTGGATTAGTTTAAAGATTTAAAACGTTTTGAATTTTCATTGACTAAAACTAGAAAACTATGAAGGATAAAAATAACTATATGTGATTAAACTAATAAGCATTTTCATCTCAAAACTAAGACTAAATCTAAAATATCTGTCAAAATTAACACTGGTCAACAGTTTTACAGATATCTCTTTTCTATTGGTGGTCTATGGAGAAACTGCTCTTTGGGCCTCAGGGGATTTTTTCACTGCAATACCACAAGTGGCCACTGGTAAAAATTTGAAGTAAGGCTGAGTGGCGTGCCCGGGGGTCTGGCTAACCCCCAAGTTAACAATGTTAGCTCTGTCAGCATTGTTGTTGTATGCTGGATATGGAGTTAGCACCATTAGCTGCTAGCATCCGGCTCAGCCACCTCCATGTTGAGAACCATGTGCATACAATCCTGCCCTAGATTCTGAATCATAGATATGCTCTGAATGTCACATACAGCTCCTTTAAAATAGTTTTGATAGATGGTTTTTAATGCTTTAGTTGTTTAGAACAAAATGTGGTGAGTAGTTTAAAATAAGTATTCAACTGTTACAAGAGCAACTGTTTAAAAAAAACATGTAATTTAAAGACCAGTGGTGGCACAATGAGAGGTGCATTTGTACAGTTTAGTAAGGGTTAATGCTGATGCTTGACTAAATGAGAAGTGTTTTGTTTATTACAGCTAATTTAAATCTATCTTAAGTAAATGTTTATAACTTGTGGAATTTAGCTGTTAAATGTCTCAACCCTGTTGCCAAGCAAAACATCACATCCGTTGCCAACCTTTTGTTAATTCTTTTTTTCTACAATAACTGTGCATAGGAACTACAGTGTTAGGCTTATGTCAGATAAATTATTTGATTGTGATTCAAGAGGTTTAAGGCAACTAAACCTCTTGGTTAGATTGTGGTTTCAGTTTAACATCCATGCACCAACACCTCCAGATCAGTTCCTTCTGTCTATCTAATAGAGCACACTACTCTCAGCACTGGCTTTAAACATTGGTATTTGACACAAATCACCGCATGCTCGAATGTCCACTGTGGGTGTAATTCCCGATCAAGATCAGATAAGAGAGGAGAAGATAAGAGGAGATGAGCTTTGTCTTGGACAATTGAGAGAACATAGGGGACACAGGCACACACATGTACAATCAAACTGAACCTGTTTCATATAGTCTTTACTGTTGTGAAAACCCCTCTTACAGTCTATCTCTGTTCTGTTCGAATACATGAAAAACAATAAAAACATAGGTGGAACAACCAAATTTTTTAACAGCTTTAAACAGAACATCCACTGCTTAGCTAACCAGTATGTGTATGTAACCAATCAGAGGAACAAACTGAGTTTAAATCCCAGCAGGTGGCCGTACAGTAATATAGACAGTAGTGAGACAGATAGACAGGTAGAAGAAGACAGACAGGTCCACCCTCCTTACCTGATCTGCTTGCCAGTTGCTCTGGTGTTCAGGTCCAGTGAGTATGAAGAGGCAGGCCTCTTCGTCCAATCTGCTGCCTCTGGATCTCAGAGCCCAACCCAGAGCTCTGAGATGTAGATGTTCTGGATGACTTCCAGATCTCATTAACCTTGGGCTGAGGGCCTACAGTTAGAGCAGAGCCCCAAAGGCCAGTGGGTCAGGATGCGGTTCTCACATTCCCTGCTCAGCTCTGGCCTACTTACTTTCGAGATGCGTACAGTGTAAATCCACACATCCTCACATGTTGCGACTGTCAAATGTTATATTAATGGAATCCACACAATATATACTTTCAAGATTTCTATCTGTAGATCCATCTTTGATAACACATTCTATAAAGTGCATATATATATATATATATATATATATATAATTACCTGTATGAGGGATTGTACTGTGTGCACAAAACATTTTAAGAATTGATAGAAGCCTTCATAATATTAAATATATTTCATAAGAAAAATATAATATACTGCACAGTCAGATAAAAAGTTTTGTTGTTTAGGTACAGTCATGCTTGATAAACTTTATAGTGTCATTGATAATACATCGTAGTATGCAATGTCTGCCTAGTCAGTATTCCCACTCAGCAGCTGTGGTACAGTTTCCTCTGTGCCCATGAATGTTCACTTAAAATATCTGCCATGGGCATTGGTGTCTGGATCAAAAAACAGCATGATCAGACAGGCAAACATACAATACACTATGTTCTCACAATAACATATTAATCAATCAGTACAGCCTTAGTTCAGTAACACAGACAGCTTTGTCATCATTGTTACATGAGGCACCATGATGGTCATAACACTTAGACGTGTCATGTTCATTCAAGATGGAGGGGAGTGAGTACCCCACCAGATTTTTGGTATCTTGCTTTTTTATTTTTTATTTTCATTTTATTTTTATTTTGTAAGTATTACTAATATTAAGATGTGCAGTTATGATTATTTTATGTTATGAGTCAAACGTATTTTTCTATGATTGTCATTGGTCATAAATCAAAAGTCACGCACCTCTTTCTCTATGGCATTGGGCATAGGGTGAACGAGCATGGTGAAATCAGTGATGAGGAGATGAAGGCTGTGTTCCTGACGTAGTTAGTATAGATTATCAATCCCCTTTTCAAATGTGTGAAAATACAATCAGTTATACACACTTAATAGTATTTGAGAAATGTAGGCATAGTTTGCTTCACAAGATAGTTGGCTAGTGATCATTGCTTGCGGAGTGGAATCGAACTCAGAGAGACTTCGGGAGGAGACACCGCTATGTCAGCACAGTTTCATCTATACTTCCTATGCATTGTGTTTGAAAATACAGCTATTGCCATGTTAGCAGGTTCCTTTCATCTGTGGCTTTATTATCTGTGCTCTCTAAATTAATTTGCATTGTGGATATATGTGGACTTTTAATGTGAAACAGACAGGATTTAGCGTAGAATCAAGTGTAGCAGTGAATTAATAAGTGAGTATCATTTTCAATAACAGTAACAACACGAATAATTGACATAAAAATATCTAAATAAAGATACAGAGATTCCTCCACCCCCTGACTTTTGGCTGGCATGATACTCCCAATAACACGTTATAACCTTTACTTTCTGAATAAACTATGTTAATTGATTTTGCACTGGTTTGTAATTGTACTTATAATACTTAAGATATGATGATGTCATTTTATAAAACACATATAACATTACATATCTTATAATCGATGCTTATATACACAGCTTTTCTTATAAGACATCTTACTATATTTTGAAGGTTCACAACAACTTTATTTATTGCCTTATGCATGTTCCATGTTGGTGCATTCAGTTAAGATATGGGCTGAAGGGTTATTCAGTTTGTCCATGTGTTGTTAAATGTCTGTGACCCTGATGAAACTGTTACAAAGGGGATTTGTTGTAGCAACTGCATGTACGAAACACACTCAGCCTTGCCCTGCTGCTTCCTTCCACTCTGCTATTTTATTTTGGCTCTCATACTCACCAGTCAGCAGACTTTCAGCAGCCAACGTGCAAACTCTATCCAGTACCGTGTCTTTTCATTTGTATGGCTCAGACTTCTTCACAACAGGGGTTTGTTGTAATAATTCAAAATTACTCATACGGCCCGTATAATTGCCCAGAAGTCAGATTTTCCAGGCTTCATTCAAATTTGACGAGCCGTACAGTTCAGTGTTCTGTTTGTCATTGCTTTTGCCATGTTCGCTGGTGTGTGTGCGTGCATACCAGTATGTGTGTGCTAACCTCCTTGCCACCATGTGTGTGTCCATCCTCGGGTGATGCATGGTCAGCCATTGTACAGCAGCGCTGTGGCCTTGGAACAGAGCCTGGCCAGACAGATTGCAGCAGGACGCTGCGAGGTTCGAAAAGGAACATCCCCTCGGTTCAGCGAAGGTCGGGCAGAGGCATCATTAGGTTGACAGAATCTAAAACAGGGTCTAGTGGGGCTGGGGACTTGACTGACGGTTTTTGACTCAAGGACATGCCGGTATCAGAGGTTAATGACAGAGGCAGCCTTGGTACGCCATAGGGGATGCTACTTATCACACTGATGTGTGTGTGTGTGTTTGTGTGTGTGTGTGTGTGTGTGTGTGTGTGTGTGTGTGTGTGTGTGTGTGTGTGTTTGTGTGCTGCATGCATGTGCATATGTCAATTTTTTAAGGCAAATACTGATTTGAATATTTTGAAATCGAGGTCACCCATGATTGATATTCAGCATTTTTTGAACACTCTTTATGTTACGATACAAAAATGGTATAAATGAACAGACAAACTAGCAAGCAATCACTACACTAAAAAAGTCTGCGATGCCTCGTTCCGAGTGTGTGTGTGCGTGTATCTGTGTGTGTGTTAACCTCTTTGCCTCTGTCCTAATTGTCCCCATTTGATCAGAGCAGTCGTGGTTTCGAGCGCTTCCTTGTCCTCCCTACAGCTCCATTTATCACAGGCAGCAATGGAGACACACAAAGGCACTCGGTGCTTCAAGGTGAATCCCTTCAAATGGCTCAGCTTGTGTTGCCTTGTTAAATCGATGTGCTTGGTGACAACCAGCAGCAATGGAAATCTCACCAGGCAGGAGACTTTTACACGTCTCTGTGACATAGAAGTGCTTTGGAGGTTGAGAAAATGCTATTAAAAGCTTCTACATCCCGTCTCTAATGACTTTTGGAAACTATTCTAAGCTTTTAGTTCATTTTCTCTTAATTTTTTAATGAGCGAAGCTGCCTTTATGTGTTGCGTTTTATTAATCAAACCCACACTGGAGCAGTCAATTACAGTTTACTTATGTGTTTAGAAGAGGGACTTTCAGTGGTTCCCTTCCTATGTCCTTTAGCCTAGGAAAAGAGACAACACACTTTAACGCCATGGCAGTACAAAACTCACAATGCATGCATTCTTGGCCAATTTCCTCTATTCATTCTGTGAATTTTAATGCACAAAAAAACCTGGGTTTGATAGTACTACATGTGTTTTGTGTGAATGTGTAACCAACAGAGAGCCTCTTCATTACACGCTTTCATACACAGGGCTTCTGGAATAAGTTCAGCAGCTAGTGCTGGATTAGAACAAAAAATACTCATTTTGGCAACATTTTTCATGCACCAAACCATTAAAACCCTTCTCTCTGTTAGGAAAGAGCACAGGCAGTTATAACTTTACATATTCTCTCCAAAAGTTATAGAAAAATGCAAATGACTTTTATGTTCCTAGTGGCAAAACTGAAATAATGTTTCTTCTTTCGGTACCGTGTGTGTGTGTGTGTGTGTGTGTGTGTGTGTGTGTGTGTGTTAAGTATTTTAACAAGGTTGTACTTTAACTCTTGACTGATATAATTTGTCTGCTCGGTGCATTGACTGCATTTTATGATAATTTGAATAGATCTGTTTCCCTTGTATTAGTAGGAAAAGCACAGGTGTTACTGCTGGCATTAACCACAGCTCCATTTATGACAGTGAGCCAGCATGAACAATACCAGGACTCTGAAACTGAAGCAGCCAAATAGAATTCTATTCATTTATTTTGTTATATACACCCGGTGTCCTTGTTTTATATTTCCTAAATGTCAAAATGTCTTTCTTGAAGACTGGAAGCTGCCTTCTCAAATCAGCTGGTTAAAACTGTTAAAAAAAACAATGTGAATGAATTTTTAGATGAAAAATGGTAAGAGATATTTACTTTACCATTACTTGCCAATAGGCCTGTTGTTTCCTTTGCAACAAAACTGCAGTTGTTTTACAATAAGGCCAGATGTATGTGTTTTTATTTGTCTGTAAGAAACAGTCACTTCTGGTTTAATGGCGCTGAGGATTTTTAGATTGTACTGTGAGTTTATATCACTGTATTTCAGCATCTTGTGCCATCTCTGCTATTACTGTAAATAGCCTGGAACAGAATGAGGTGCACTGTGTGAGCGCATGCTATAAATGAAGGTCCCTTTTTTCTTCCCCGTTGAAGTGTGTTTCTTGTTTACTGGAGATTATTGGATGCACAGTAGTTCCTCGCCACACCCGTGGTGCACAGGTGTTTTCACTTTCACTGATTGGACCTCTCCTCAGGACTCAGTAGTCAGCAGTGGGTCCATGGTGCACCTGTAAGAGGAGTCTGAGCACCATTTGACAGTAATCATAGGCGGCAGATCCACAAGATCATACGCTAAATTTATTTCAGCATTTACATCACCACTACCACATGGCCCATACAAAGACAAACAGGTCAAGGGAGATTCATAAGACAGAGAAATGGTCAGTGTCGTTGAGGCTTATATAAAATCATACTGGCGACATTACTGTCCATTTTGACACTCATTTGTCAACGAGGAAAGCTGCATGGCTTTTGCCCTGTAGGCCGACGTTGTTTGTTTTGTCAGCTGACAATTATATGGTTGCTGCCGCTGGCTGACAGATTACACTTAAACAGTTTTCCCAGCTCTCGCCGTTACCTGTAAAGCAGTGCACTGGCGCACTGAAATTGAGTGGACCTTGAGTTACAGCTCTTGTCAGATCTTTTTTTATCATACTTACACCTTTATATGTATATCTTTATCACAACAGACAGTATTATTAAGACAGATAAAACGCTCAAGAATCAAAAAGGTTACAGCAAACTAAGCAGGTTTAAAAACACCCTCAGTGAGGTGTAACACATTATACATTTGTATGTTTTCTGTCAACAAACCTTTCTATCATCACGTTTAATCATTCAGCTTTAATTATTCATTAGATGCTGCACACCAGCAGTAAATGTAAATTAAAGCATTTAAGCTGTTATTATTAATATGTTCAGGGTTAACCTTGTTTTCACATTCAGGCAGGCAGAAGAAAAATCCATGTGGGATTCTAAATCGCACGTATTTTCACTTCCGATGAGAAAAGTTGATTAATTATAAAACTAAAAAAATAACAAAATAAAAATAATTTTCAGTGAAAGAAAGGCATGAATATGTGTCTTTGTGTGTCTGTTAAGCTTCTTTTCATCTAAAATGAAAATTATACGTTTTTAATACTTAGAGTAAAAGTTCCCAACACCAGAGCAGATGGTCTCATTATATTTTAGTAAATCTTGCTGCATCGATTTCCATATTTGTGAGGAGAAGGTTATTTTCATGAATCTGTTAAAAGTCTTTAATGCTCAGAAATATGAATTCCTGATAAACACCAGACAATGTTAGCATAACTGATCATGCTAAATTCATGATGCATATTTACACTGTAGACAATGCCTCTTGTTTCCTCTGCCAAGGAGGTTATGTATTTCGGTTTGGTTTATTTGGTTTATTGATGGTATAGGTTTGGCTGCATAAAAGAAATAATATGACATAATATTTTAGGAAATTATGTCATTGCTGGTTTCTTGTCAGCAAACAATTCTTGTCCGGTTGGGTCCTCATGCGTTATGGAACATTATGAGGACATGTAATGTTTGCACCTGTGCACCCATAATGTGGCTTTGCTCTCATATCCTGTCATATTGTCTTCCTGTCACCCCCAGCTTGTCAACCAGGCTTCTATAAGGCATACGCTGGAAACGTCAAGTGTTCAAAGTGCCCTCCGCATAGTTTCAGCTATGGAGAAGGGGCTGCTATCTGCCGCTGTGAGGCGGGCTTCTTCAGGGCTGAGAGAGATCCTCCAAGTATGGCTTGTACACGTGAGTATACCTGCAAACAGGACTTGATAATTACTTCCTACCTATTACTCATTAGACACATAACATCATTAGATGTTCAGGGCTTTAAGTCATCTCTTTTGATGCAATCAGTGTCACGGGAGAACTTTGAGCCTCACTTCCTTCATTGTGAATTCACGTTAAAGATCTCTATACTTGTGCGTGCCTGACAGTCTGGGTAAGTTATTGCTGTGTCTTTAGAGCTGCTGGATTACTCCAGTGGTCTCTCAGAATTAGCTGTGGCCGTAAATCCAGTCTCATCTGCAGGACTTATCTGGTGTGAAACTGTGCATTAGAGAGTCTCTGGATGAATTACATGGCTTTTGTTCAGCTGCCTCGTCTTCATTGATGATTCACCGACTGTCATTACGACTTCATATTTGCATTAAATTACAGTTTAACCGGACTAATTCTCCTTTAATTAAAAAGCCATTTAGCTGTCACCGAGATAGACGGGGGGCCACGTCTGAGAGCTCTACAGGGTAGAAGAGTGTATTTGTCTTTTACGGCAAGACAAAAGCCAAGTCATTGTGGCGAAGCTGTGAGTTTACAGTTCCCTCTCAGATGCACTGTTTGCAGAGTAAATCTTCAGAAAGGCTTGGCTCTTCATCTCTAAATTTAGACTCGGATGATGCAACATCTTGCTTCTGCTCATAGAAATCTATCCTTTTATACCTGCAGGCATCCAGTGAAACAAAGGTCTGTTACTGTTGGGTAGCTTTTATATAGCTACTAAATCCAACAGTATTGTACAGTATATACAGTATATATCTGTTACTCTTTATCAAAAAGGTTTAGATATGCCAACCATAAAAACTGTTTCAGCAAAATGATGTTTGAAGATCTCTTTCTGACAGCATCTAAATCAACAATATATACATAGAATACAACATATAACACCAGTGCCAAGCCACAACTCTACTCTGAATATGGATGGATAATTTGTCATCTTCTAAGCTTTGAAATTTTGATACAAATTTTAGGTAAAATATATAAAAATAGACACCAATTCCGCACAGACAAACAACATTGTTTTTAGTGCCTCGTTCAAAAGTTGTTGTTGGTTGCTGAACTAAATCTTTCAGGCAAAAGCACATCCTAAATCTCCGAGGCCACTTTTGCTCCAAGTACGCACACTGCATGTGTGTTGGGCTTTGACAACCCACCAAACTAAGAGGAGTAGACTACCACATCTATTCTAACAAGCTGTGAGCTCTGTGTTTACTCACATAATGCATTTTAATCAGGAGCTTGTAGGCCAGAGCAAAAACTATTTGCTTGATGTCTAAGTAAAAAAAAGAAAAGAAATGGAGATTAAAGACTGAGGAAGACAAAGGTAGATAGCAAGAAAGAGAGGATGTCACAGGAGGAGAGATAAAGGTGGAGAGAAAGTGTAAAGGCTGGATGGAGTAGACAGTGAAGAGAGAAAGGAAGGAGGGTGCTGATACCAATCTCCCCCTAGAGGAGAATAGGAGCTGATTGATGGCAGTGGGGTTGCTCTGCAGGAGGGGAGGTGGGTGGATTCTCCTCGATGGAGAGAATAGAGGAGGTGAGATAATGGCCGATAGACGCAGAAAGAGATAAAGAGAGAGAGAATGGACATTCGCTGACAGAAGTGGAGGAGGGGTAGGAGGAGCTTTCCTGTCTGCTGAGATTTTTAGCAAAGGTAGGGAGGGAGAGGGATGGAGGGATGGCAAAGGAGAGGGAAACATCCCATTGTCTAGGCAGACAGTGAGCTTGGCAGGACGGGAGTGTTCAAATCCCTCAGGCCTTTTAACTCCACCCTGTTGACAGCTGGCTGCCTCCTATAGCACAATACTTAGCCTGACACACAAACACACACTTTCGAAGAGCACAAAAATACCTCAACAAAGTGATATGTGAGTGAGGTGAAATAACTTAGAATTTTTACTGCACGGGAGAGGAATTTATATGAAGAGTTATGTGGTACAGCAGCAATATGTGAGAATCAACAAATTTGGGTACCTGTGTGAATTAGAGCACTGGATTTTGTGGGAATTTATTAGATATAGATAAGCACACTATGGTAATATTTTGTGCAGAGCACTTAGAATTCAGTATACAGTGTATGGCGTACCTCAGGGGTCAATGTTGGGTCCAGTGCTTTTCTTAGAATATGTGTTATTGTATTTCCCCTGCACAGTAACATTGGCAGCTTGTTTACTCTAAAGGCTGAAATACATGGGGGACGGACACAACGCATCATGTAGGCAGGGCAGAGCAGGCTTTTTTTAACCTGCTACACAGACTCTTTGTTGCCAGCTTCACTGTATGTGTACTGAGTGCTGGCAAGTGACAGTGCAGGATTTGGAGGTGTATACGTTATATTATTGGTATTGAATTAATTAATTGGATCGTTTTGACAACAGGATGCATTGATTATGTGAAATGTTAAAACATCCACAAGGTTGCTTTACTGCATCGCATTGCCTTTGGTACATTTTAATTATTTTTTAAAACTAATTTTTTACACAATTGTATATGGTCCTTGTTTCTGTTTTGTTTGTTTGGCTTCTTTTTCTTTTTTTACCCACCCTGCCCACCTCCTTTTAAAAGTTAAGAAATATTCCAACATTTGCAGACTTTTTTTGCAGATAGTAAAAAAGCACTCATCATCGATAGTGAGATAATTTGAAAGTGTATAAATTGGAGTGTTGACTCCATGGATGTGAAGTATCGGTATTAAGACAGAAGATAGGACAGGATTCCCTGGAGTCTAGACGGTGCTGGGGGTGGAGTAAAGCCAGCTGGTGGTCAATGGACTTTTTGGACATCCTGTAGTTAATAGTGGTAATAGGAAGGAGCTGAAGGTGTGTTGTGCAATAAAAGGTCTTAAAGACAGAAAATAGAAGGCGAAGAAATAGTAGAAATTCAACCATAAAGGAATATAAGCAGATGGTGCAAGAAAAGATCACCTTTTCTTTCTACAAAACCCCATTTGGGTCAAAAATCAGCTGTTAGGATTTTAAAAGGCTCTATAGGTAGAGAAGACATTGTCATTGCCACTATGGCTTATAAGCCATAAAATTATCACCTGTTTAAATCCAGCACATTTAACTATGTATCTTAACATCAGCTAAAGTGTTCATTAAAGTACACTGTAACTGATTTGATTCATTAATATTTTTTTCTACTACTGGCAGGCCCTCCATCTCCTCCCCGCAACTTGATCTTTAACCTGAACGACACCTGTCTGATGCTGGAGTGGTCACCCCCCAGTGACACAGGAGGCCGCCGGGATCTCACCTACAACGTCCAGTGCAAACGCTGTGGCCCCGAGCCCGACCAGTGCCAGTTCTGTGAGGAGGAGCTTCGTTTCTTACCGCGACCATTAGGCCTGACAAACGCCACCGTCACTGTCATGGACTTCTCAGCACACGCCAACTACACCTTTGAGATCGAGTCCCTAAATGGTGTGTCAGACATGAGCTCCTTCCCTCGCCAGGTTGCCGCCATCACCGTCAGCACTGATCAGGGTGGTGAGTATTTGAATTTTACTTGATGCTTCAGATTACCTGGCATTTGTGCCACTTTAAAAAAAATTCCGGTGACATCTACTGTACAGTACACCATATACATAGCATAAGGTCATCACAGTGTGTAAAAGATTTTATTTTAGTGATCAAGTATTTTCTTATCCAGATATCCATACTTGAGTATTAATGTATGCCTTATCTGTAAATATATAGATAGGATATGTCCAACATATTGGATATAATGTGCTTTGATGGCATTTATGCAGATAGACTTCAATAAATCTTTCCATGATATGAGTTTATATGGTGAAGAGGTGAACACAAATGCATTGCTACCTCTCCATTATTCAGTCGCTTTTGGTGGCAGAAATACTAAAATACTAATTAGATTTTGGTGAAGTTAAACTATAAGCCAGGGAACACCTCATTGTTTATGGCAACAGCATGTCATGTTTTATTTCATGACTCATGAGCTCTGAAGGGAAACTATTTTGGATCTTTAGTAGGGATGCATCAATGTATTAGCTGAACATCAGTATTGGCTGATATTCGCCTTGTGGGTTACCATCTGACTATCGGCAAATAAGATGACATTCAGCTTTGGCAGTGGTTGATGTCTTTCTGTTGTCTGGCATTAATTTTGCACGGGCTAAAAAGCAGGGCAGTGGCCTGTCATACCCGGAAGAATAGACAAGACGTTTAACATGAGCAGAGATTGTCCCAGTGACATAGTAAATTCACAAACTGTTTGACTGTTCGCAGTCAGTGGCTGCAACTAACAGCTAATGGAGGTTACATTGAGTTACATTTTGATATGTTTATGGTCTATATAGTAAAAATTAATTGAGGTCAATTATACTGTTGTCATCATGTGTTCAAATATAATCTTGTAAAAAGTTTTTGGTGAGAAACTTTAATAAATACAGTTTTAAAAATTTGTTGAGGTTTTCACAACAATATAAATGAAATAATAGAGTGAATTGTGATATATATGTTAAAAAGTTTTCGAAGTGTTCTTTTTTTTTTTTTTTAAAGACAAAATGAAGAACAAAACAAACAACTAAAGATCCGTACTGGCCATCGGCTAAATTGTTATTTTCAACATCAGCATTGGCCCAGGATTTCACAATTGGTGCATCCCTAATCTTGACCTAATAGCTACAGACAATTGAACTAGAAAGAGATCATTGCATATTTTCAAGGCACCCTGTGGACTCTTTGGGCACCAGTAGTGTTGTGGAGCAGTGTTTTGCAATCGTTTTGCATGACTCTGCCAGTCAAGGAGGTGGTAATACACTAGGTAACACAGTTGACTGGCTTTAAGGGAAGGAAAAGGGAAGACTACTAACAAAATGTGGATACAAATGCATTCAACACTTTCGTTAGACCTCAAGGATACACACAATGCACTTTGGTGAGAAATACTGAATACAACTAAATACTTGCTTTACAAGTAAACTCCACAGGGCACCTTTTAAGTCTTCAGGATTTTTTTTTTTTCAGTATTTCTCACACAAATTTCATCCTCCCCTTAACAAGTTTAATATATAACAATTTTTGAACAAGCCCAAAAAAGGTTTTTCATTATTTATTTTTTTTAAATGGCATGCTATTTTCCTGTAACTGCCATATTCATTAACTTTTGGTACACAATAACTCCTGAGTGCGTGATTAAATTGCAATCAGATCTGGAGGACAGGTGCACTCACATCTACTTACAGCGACTTGATAAATTTAAATATCCATTTAAGTGCTTTATCAAATTTTAATTTTGCAAGCGTTGTTAATTGCAAAGTCTTTACTGTTGTAGCCTTTGGAGCAGATGGTAGAGGAAGTCAGGGTTAGAGTCAGAATGACATTACAGTTAATGTTCCTCTAGTATTTTTAGTTTTGCATCCTTAACTGCTGCTGTAAACGATGACAGGAGGCCAAGGAGAGGTTGTCTCTACCTGCCTACTTGCTCCAAATAAGGTTTTTATGGTGAAAGGCCCATATTTCCTCAGGGACAATGGTCTGTATGGGAACGCTTATGCTTTTAATTTGTGATTTGCAAACACTGTGTTTTCTGTTTTCTCCCTCCTCCCTCTCCTGTCCTCCCTTGACTATTCTCTCTTCCCCTTTTTCTATTGGTTGTTTGTCCTCTTTCCTCTCTCTCCTGTTTCCAAACATGTTTGCTTTTTCTTTCTTCTTTGTTCTCTCCTCTCTTCTTTCTCTACTTCCCTCCATCCTTGTGTAGCTGAGGGAGTCTGGGAGAAATACATTTTCTCATACAGCCAAAACACATTAAATGCATTATTCTATGTCACAGGGGACAGCTCCAGCCTATACAGGTAACTCAATGTTACACGCAGCCTTTTTATTTCATTAGGATGCCCAGTTTAGCACATAGTCTTGGCAGGTCCCCGAGCTGTACACAAGACCCATTTCATCACTAATATACCCAGCTGCAGTTATTTAAAATGCTCAAGGGAAGAGGCAGATTCCTGGCCATCAGCCAGTGATAAGGAGCCTGATGATGTATTAAACCGCTGTCACATTGACAGAAACGTTTGGTCACAGAGTCAATGGTCAGTGTCATTAACGTGCCATTTGATGGAGATTATTGATTATATAGCTGGCTGTATGTAGGCCATAATTGTATAGTGCACAATCAAGCTCATGTACTGATGATCCTGGACTGTAATCCAAATATTTGTGAATATTTTATACTGCAGGCTCTGCTTTTTATGTCAGGTGGTTGGTTGTGGTTTCAGATCCTTTACTTAAAAGGACAGTTTACCCAGAAATCAAAAATACATGTTCTTCCTCTTACTTTTAGTGCTGTTTAGACAATTTAGATTGTTTTGGTATGAGTTGCTGAGTAATGGAGATCTCAGCCATAGTAGTGTCTGCCCTCCCTTTAGTATAATAGAGCTAGATGGCACTCTGCTTGTAGTGCTCAAAGTGCCACAAAAACACATTTGAAAAACTCAACAGCAATGTCTCTTACCAGAAATCATGACCCTGTTACTGAGTGTAGGCAACTGGACTTGCTTGAGTTTCTTGAAGACCTTTCACCTCTCATCCAAGAGGCTTCTTCAGTTCTAACAAACTGGTGCGAAGTCGCAGGCTTTAAACTCTGTGTGGGTGTGAACACTTACAGAGTCGTTGAGGTCACATGTGAGCTCTGAGTTTCAGATGTAAAGGTCACATGTTAGTCGTTGACCCACCTGGCCATCTTGTGTGGCGTTAGGGTTAGAAGCTTCTTGGATGAGAGGTGAAACGTCTTCAAGAAACGCAAGCAAGTCGAGTTGCCTACAACATAGCACTTACCGTGATTACCATGACCTAGATGACTCAGAGGGCTCTATTTAGATGGTCTAAAGCGGACGGCGGAGGGCGCATAATCCATGTCGCAAGTGTCATTGCTATTTAGATGCAAGCGCAGTTGTCATTTTCACGCCCTGCACCCTCGTCATCTAACTAGCAAATGAACTTGCGCTTGTCTGGGTGTGTTGGTCTAAAAATGAGGAGTGGTCAGGCGCAGTCATGGCGCGTTGCTAGTTAGATGACGTAAAAAGCAAATGCGCCAGTGACCAACAAAAACCTGGTCTAAAGTCAACGGCGCAGTATTTCGCTGTTAAACAAGTTAGTAATATGCGTCTCTAGGCAGGTGCACAACGCGCGTGCACTCTGCTCAGACACACACGGAGCAGCCACACATATGCAAAAGATAACAAATAAAAATATGATTACAATGTGAAAGGTTATTATTGTGCACATTAAAATATTTATCAGAAACACGTCTTAATGGTCAGTCATTAATCAGAATGATCTAATCGCAGTAATAATGATCATCATAATTTGTAATAATGACAAATGAAATTGTGAAATTATCTGACCAATCAATCATTTTTTTGATTGAAAACCAAAGCCCACACATTGCATTTATTTTAACATGTTATACTAGGCTACATTATATTATATTATTATATTGTTATCTGAGTGTAGAGAGGACACACATGCAAATAAGAGGCAGAACACAGCTCTAGGAAACATGTGAAAACAATTAACAAACGTGGGTGGGGGAGAAAACGCTGAACAGGTCCTAGCTGCAGGATCAGCACCTTGGGGAGCTCCGCGGCAGTCCTGACAGCTGTGCTCTGTTATATGATGAAAACAGGTTTGAATAATATTCCACAGATATTTAGTAAGATCTTTCTTGTATTAGTGATCCCACGCCTGCTTTACCTCGGAGAGCTTGGGTGCCTGTCTGCTGTCCCCGTAGATCTGGTTCTGACGGGCCTTCACCTCCCGCACGAGGAGATCCGTCTCCTCACCTGTAAAACGCTCACTCTTTCCAGTTGGTAGGTCCGCCATCTAACTAGCTCTCCGCCATGCGCTCCAATCGCTCCTCTTTTAAAGGGAATGAGAGGTGACACTCTGATTGGCTTATTGAATGATACGCCCAAAACACACCCATGACTAATTCACAGAGAAAGTCCAACCGTTTTAGACTCTTCACCATGGCGCACAGTCTAAAAACGCGCTGTCTAACTAGCAGGTGACTGGAACACACCCATGCGCCGCACCCCTGGTGCTTCGCGTTTTAGACCATCTAAATAGGGACCAGAATCTTCACCGACAAGTTAGGGTTAGATGTGTCCAGGTGAGAATGGGTGTTAAGTTGTCTGGGGAGGGATCCCAAGACTGCATTGTAGGTGGGTGATTAGTGGTGTCGTAGGCCACCTCTGTTTAACGATGGTCGTTCCAGTTTGACGTAGATGGCTTCTTTCAATCCTCTTTCAAACCATCTGTCTTCTCTGGCCAAGATGTGCACATTGCTGTCCTCAAAAGAATGTATCGTATCCTTTAGATGTAAATGGACAGCCGAGTCTTGACCTGAAGAGCTGGCTCTCCTGTGCTGTGCCATGCACTTATGGAGTGGTTGTTTTGTTTCATCAATGTACAAATCTGTGCATTCCTGGCTCCATTGAACTGCACACTATACATTACCCTGCTTATGCCTGGGTGTTCTGTCCTTGGGGTGAACAAGCTTCTGCCTCATTGTGTTAATAGGTTTGAAGTGCACAGGAATTTGTTGTTTGTTGATGATCCTCCTGAGTTTCTCAGATACTCCTGCGACATAAGGAACAATGATGTCACCATGACGTGGATGACTGAGAATCTTCACAGACGTCTTACATCTACTCAAGACAAGAGGCTCGTCCTCATGACAGCATGAGATGGAAACATAAAAGGCGTCCTCCTCAGCTGAGCTGCACCATTAGCTATGTCATTTGTGCTTGGTGAGCTCGCAGTAGAAAGTAAAAGAAAGAATACTATGGTTTTAAGTACTCAATTACAAGTAAAAGTCCTGCATTTAAAATGTTATTCAACAAAAAGAACAAATGTATTACCAGCTAAATGTGGGCTACTTTAAGTATCAAAAGAAACAGTATTCATTGGGGGGTTTAGCTCAGTTATTTATTTGTTGAATCCTTCACTAATAGCCGTGGGGTCAGTATGTTCCAATAATAGTTACCAGGTTTTATCGAAGGTCTTTAGGGAACGTCTCAGGGAAAACCTAATCCTCTCAAGCCTAATTCACTGCAGTATCTCATGAATCCACCTATTATGAGTAGGTGGAGAGGGATGTATCCATTTAAGGAGAATAAGCCTCCCAGCCAGCAAAGTGGTGAATGCAATAACTTGTTGTGTGGATTGTATTAGGCATGGAAGGAATTTTAAATAGGGCAGTGAGAGGTCAGGGTCTACTGTTTTACCCAAGACCTCACTGAGTGTGTCAAGTATTGCATGCCAAAACTCTTGGCAGGCAACCAAAAATCTGTTGCATGAAATTGACTTTGTGTAAAATCTTGCATTGGAGTAAGTTGTGCCTTGCACATATAAAGGAGGTGTGTACAAGGTTTAGTATATGTCCCATTTGCTCGGCTGACAAAGTAGTCCTGAGATCCTGGTCTCAGATGGCCCTGAGGGAGTCTAAACAAGTTTAATTCATCCTGAAAATGTAATCATATACCACTGAAGTGAGCCCCTTTTATTTGGAGGAATTGAATATGCAGTGAAAAAGTGCCTTATTTGGTAGAAGTTTGTGGGAGTGAGTATGTGGGAGGTTAGATTTTGGTGATAAATAAAGGAAAAACATCTTTAATATGGAAGTTATTAATGGTAAGCAGGCCACTGTTTAACCAGATCTGGAAAACTGGTTCTGAAGAGGCTGGTAAGAATAGGTGGTTCTGAAAGATTGGAACTAGACCTGAAGGAGCATGACGGCCAAACTGTCTTCTAAACTGATTCCAACTTTATAAAGTGTTGGCTACATTTGAGTTCTGAGCAGCTTATTGAATTGAGAGATGTAGCTGGGAACAAACCACCGACCAAAATGAGAAACATGAAGAGGACCTTTCCATCTGGCTCCACTAGGGCTGTTAGTACTGTGTCTTATTATTGTTCCAAAAAAGTAGTTTGTTGATAGTGCAGGCCCAATAGTCCCGGCGGAAGTTTGGCAAGGCAAGGTCGACTTTAGACTTGGGGAGTTGGAGGACTGTTCTCTCAATGCATGCTTGTTCATGCCACCACAGGAATGAGTAAAGAGAAAAAAAGATTTACTTATAGTGGAATATGTTGACACTCATACAAAAACTGAAACTCTGTGCCCTAGCTGTCTGGCACACACCATAAAGTCAAACATGTGATTTTCACATCTCAACTACTTCTAAAGGATTTGTTATTGAGGTGAATATTTTACCATGTATATAAGACCTGCTGTTTCTGTTGGGAATGGAGGAGGATGATTCATACACTCATACAGCCCACACAGTGCCAATTACTACTGTCAGTTATAATATTATAATATTGTGACTTTTTTCTCCCATAGATCTTATCATCTAATTATATACAGATTACACCAATACATTTTACAAACTGCAACAGCCATTTAAACTGTTGCTCTTTTTTTGTGTGAAATGCAATGCATCTAAGTAAGGAGCTTGTTGAAAATTAAATGATGCATCTCAAAAGGGTTTATCCCGCAAACAATACATCTGACACATTTAGATATATCATTGGTTGCTTTAGTGAAATAAATGTGCTGCAAAAAGTCATTATCTAAACAAGTAATTTGGCCTCATTTGTGCAGTTTCCTTTGTTCCATGAATCCTTAAGTCATAAATTGAATCCGAAAAAGACTTATTTAGATTTAATGCTTGGAACATTCTTTCAGCTAGGGAGAGAATTCTGCCACCCTAGGCCCGGATCACAACAAGACACATGGCAATAAGGCTTGGTAGCCTCAGGCCCCCCCACCCCACCTCTCACCACCAACAGTTGCTCACACAAAACCATGCATGCGATCGCTGATTAGTATTTGAATAATATGTGACCTTCTTTGCAGTCAAATACCATAAATATCAGCCTTACATCGAATTTGCCATTGTCCCACTGTTCCTACCACATCTACGTGCATCAAAACAGCAGTAAATCCCACCTCTCGCTTGGCTGCTTGAGCCATGTGTGAAACTATTGATGTTATGCCGTTATTCCAACAGCCCAAATTTCCGAAGCCCCATTAGTCCTAAAATTGTCCCATTGGACTGATAGCCTATTTCTCCAACAGCCCATTATCCCAAAAACAAACGCTTATTGCTCCAAAGTCCTGTCTCTCTGAAAAAACACACTCCCTGCAGTTCGAGCACATGGGAGAAGTTTTACATGTAGGCTTCCTTCCAAAAAAAACCCTTTTTTTTTATCTTAACTCAAACCATGGATTTTTCCAGACCTTAACCAAGATATATCTTACCGGCAGAAAACCTTCTAGGACAGTGGTTCCCAACTGGTCCAGCCCTGGGGTCCACATTTCTGCTTAGTCATTGGTTCAAGGTCCACACAGTTTAATACATTTAATGTTATACTTGCATTTGGCCATGTTGTCTAGCTACTTTGCTGTTTTTAGTAGTAAGTAGCTGTCTGATAGTCACCCACCCTACAGCAGGAAAACAGCACTAAAATCTCTGTGCCAGAAATCCACCAAACTTAAAAATAAAGTGTGTGTATTTTTTTTTAATAAAGCTGACACATTCATGAGTCACTTGCGGTCCATTCAGAAAGGACCCGCAGCCCACTTTTGGATCTCTAGGAAAAATATGCACTAGGAAAACTTCTCCCAACTGTGCAGTTCGACAACACAACCACCAGAAAAAATGTTTGCATTGTTAATTTCTGTAAATCTTGGATATGTTACATTTGTCAGCAGCACTGTGATGAATGTGTGGTTAGGTTTAGACACAACAGACTCTTGGTCAGAGTTGGGAAAAGATCATGTGTGGCTTGAAACACCTACATTTGGTGGCATGAAAGTCACTGGAAAAGCACAGGCGAGTCAATTTCTCAGTGGCTTTTACGCAACAGATCCAGAGTATTTTTACTTACCTGTTGCAACTTTTCACAGTGGCATTTGAGTCATCAACCCCAGGTGCTTTTATTGACCCGTCACCGTGTTTCTCAACAGTGATTTAGCCTCCCATCTCAGGTGTTTCTCCCAACCGATATTGTGTCCATCATTTAAAGAAATATACAGTGCGAACATTTTTCTGGCAGTTGGGTTGTCTAACTGCACTGAGTGTGTATTGTTGGAGAAACAGGACTTCTGAGCAATGGCCATTTGTTAATGGGATATTGGGCTGTCGAAAAAATGGGCTTTTGGTCCAGCGGAATAACAGGCCTTTATAATTTTTGGTCGTTGAAACAATGGAGCGGTGCCCATGCCTTGTGCCAATAAAGTTGTGAATATGTAAGTTTCATGCATGTCTGAAAACTGCTAGAAAAATATGATGCAGGGCGCAAGACGGGACCACGTGCCAGGTGTGCTTTACCATTAGTGGCGGCAGTAGCTCAGTCCATAGCGACTTTGGTTGGGAACCGGAGGGTCGCCGGTTCAAGTCCCCGTTTGGACCAAATACGGAGCGTGGACTGGTAGCTGGAGAGGTGCCAGTTCACCTCCTGGCACTGCCGAGGTGCCCTTGAGCAAGGCACCAAAAAACCCCCAACCGACAGACTCTGACATCTCTCCACTTTGTGCATGTATAGGTCCTGTTTGTGCATGTGTGTGTATTTCGGACCTGTGTGTTAATGACAAGAGTGAAAAATTGAATTTCCCCTCAGGGGGATTAATAAAGTATATATAAATAGGAAAACACTGGTATTGCTGGCGATGCATTTTGGTGTGAACAGGTCCATATTCCTTTGTGTCTGACCTCCTTTACTTTAGAGGAGCTGGCTTGTAGCTGCAAAGTTGCTGGTTAGAATTCAACTGCTTGTTGGGAAATGCAACAGACCAGTAAATAAAAGTGGACAAACTCATGTGATGTATTTATCCATACAAACACACACGCTTGCTCAAATATAGAGGGAACTGACAGGGTTTTACGGTGCAGTAATACATACTCTTCCTGTCATTACACAACTGATACAGATCACTGTCCCAGTCTATCACCTCAACTGCTTTCACTGTAAAACTGATTTCCTGGAGTTGTAGTACAGTGTTATTGTACGTAGCAGTAATTACTGGTCGTGAAACCTAGTTTTACGTCTGTGTAACCTGGAAATGTATAATGCTCTGCAATGAATTAAGTCTCTTTTTAAAAACATTTATTTTGTCAGTTTTTACTAGCATATGTGGCAATCCTGCAAACACTGATGAACAGCAGCTACAACATGACACAGGAGGAGGGTCAGGTCCATCAGGCACACGCATTGTTTTAATGAAGAATGCCTATCATACTGCCAGCAATATATTAAAAACATTTTAAGTGTGCACAAGGTCAACATACCCACCCCATCTTTGAGATAACCATGCAAGTCTATCTTTTGAGAAAAGGACAATATGCAGTTTTTCTGCAACTGCAGTGATATGCATACATACAAATACTTTTGCACATATGCTTTCCTAGACACATCCACCTAAACCTCTCTGTGATGAGCTTGTTTGGAAAGGTGCACAGAAAATTCTAACACCATTAGCATAGCGTCGCCATCAGCAGAAATGAGACAGCCATGTGAATTTCTCTGTGTTGCCAGGAATATCAAGAGTCTTCTGTAATAATGTACACTGGCCGTAGATAAATTAGACTTAGTCATTAAAATGCAGATGGCCCTTTTGGTAAATGCTTTGTGTCAGTGGGGTTAGTATGTGATTTGTTGTGGTTATGATTGGCTGCTTTTCAAACACACATACACACACCAGCACCGTGCACATGGGTGAGTGGCGTGAAGAAGTTAAGGCCTGCGATAATTTCCTGTCAGGCATAACCTTTTCAATATTTTGTGATTCATACAGTGAAGCACATCTGATGTATGCACAAGCATCAATCTTTATAACACACGCACACATGCACCGAGACTCTGTGTGGAGAATTATAAAGCATAAGGATTAACAGCGGGGGAGTGTCTTGGCCTGGAGTAAATCCCCTCATATTTGGAGAAAGAGAGAAAGAGTCAGGGGAAATTATGTGTGCATTTGCAGTTCTTAAAGTCGGCACCAGGAACATGGCACCTCCGTGATCTGGCAGACTTATGAGTTTACGGCTTTAGGACAGGGAGGTTCCCATCCGCCACAATGGTCTTTTATTACCAGCTAGTAGAAACTCTGAGGGCCATCAACAGAAAGTGGAAATGGGAGAAAACACGACCTCCTGTGAGCTGCACTTTGGCACTCTGGGGGCACCCAACACCCACACGCATCAAAAACAATCTGGGTTTACTTTTTTAATCTGCATACTTACTAAATAAAACTGTATTCTCCAAAAAAATCAGACAAAAAATGTAATTCCCAAGTGCTGCCTTGCTCAAAGGAACCCTGAGTTCCCCTGCAAAGTAGGTGACTGGGTCAGGAGGAAGAGAGAAGAGCCGCAGGCAGCTGGAGGACAAGTGACAGCTGGATGAGGATGTGGAAGGTTAAGTGAACAGAGGAGAAGTGAAATGAGGGAGTAAGCCTGAGAGGTAAATAGAGAGGAAGAGAGAAAGAGGGAGAGAGAGGCGTTATGAATGTGGAAAGCAGAAGAAGAGCGAGACAGAGACAGATGAAGTGACAGAGAGAAAAAGAGGGTGAAAGAAGATAGAAAATGAGAAGCAGAGTATGAGAGGGATGATTGAGTGAGGAGACGATCGAAAGAGCAAAGAAGGGGGTGGCAGAATGAAAAAGAGGGTAAATTAGCTGACAAGAAATGTGGGCAGAGGATAAAGAGAGTGCGGGGGAAGAGATGCAGACACACAGAGACATCTGTGCACTTTTCTGTGTGAACTGTGAAAACTGCAACTTGAATTTTGTTTGCCTTATTGTGATTATTGATTAAGCTAAGCTTTTATTGTCACTACAATACACAACACTGCAAAACACTAAAGAAACCTCAACCGCCCTCCTATACTCTTCCTTTGTAAGGTACTTAAGGCAAAGATTTCTAATTTGTGATCCAGCATTGATCATGGTTTGAATGTGACTGCCGGCAATACAGCAGTCTGCATTGATTAGGCATAAGGCCCAGCCACCAACTGCTGTCAATATGGATCTAAACAGCTGTTCATTGAACATGATTGATTGATAGTTGTTTTCCCTTAAATTTGGTTGAGTTGACAAGTTAACAACTCATCTTTATTTACTTATCACTAACCCCACTTCACTTAACAGACAAATATAGAATCATTAGCCTTGCACTCCAGCAAAAGATGTAATCACCCCTTTCATGTGGAGCTCAAAAGCTCAGGAAGTTGTCGCAGCACTGGGTCATGCACCTCTGAATTTTTTTAACTAGGCACTCACTGCGCGTCCTGCACTTTTCAGTTCAAAAAGGCAGAATGACCAAAAAGGTTTGCCAATACAGACATCTCTACGACTCTTCATTGAGAGACTACAGGGATGTCATGACCTTAAATTCTAAAAGAAAATCACTCACCACGCTGAGGAAGGAAAAGGCTTTTTTACCACAGGGTGTGGAGGAACACGAGTGCTGTAAAAGCTAAAAATCAGCCTTATGGAAAGATGGCAACTCAAGGGGAAACAAAGAATAATTTCGACTAGGAGGTAAGCAGTTATAATTACAGTGCGCAAATGCAATGTCTGGCGGTACGTCACTACTGTTTACAACTGTTGCCAGGCAGCCTGTTTGTTTCTGGCACTGCTCTTCCGGTAATACTCGTTGACTTCTTGCTTACCCACAAAATATTTTGTTGGCATTTTGGAGAATATTACAATGAACAGCATGTTGAATGCCTCTGAGCCTGCTTGTAGCTTGTGCGCCATCAATGTAGACACCACAGTGTCTAGGGCGAATACCAACAAAGCTTGAGTTTCTGCATCTCACCTGTTCTATGTTTCACTTCATTTATTTTCCGTAACCGCTTACCCTGTTGGGGGTCGTGGGGGGCTGGAGCCTATCCCAGCTGACATTGGGTGAGAGGCGGGGTTCACACTGGACAGGTCACCAGACTATTTTAGGGCTAACACATAGACAGACAACCATTCAAGCTTACATTCACACCTACAGCCAATTTAGAGTCACCAATTAACCTGCATGTCTTTGGACTGTGGGAGGAAGCCGGAGTACCCTGAGAAAACCCATGCTGGCACAGGGAGAACATGCAAACTCCACACAGATGGGCTCCACCTCCCCGCGGTTCAAACCCTCCACATAAGGTTTGAACCAGGAACACTCTTGCTGTGAGGGGACAGTGCGAACCACTGCAGCACCATGCCGCCCTAATGCTATGTTTATTTAGAGTTAAGGAATGATAAAGGAATTGAAAGTCTTTTTGTAATTTAGTGAAACTTTAAAGAAGTTTCTAAAGTTTTAGACTCAAACTAAAAATCTGATTAACTTTCCATAATTTTGTTTTAGCTAAAGTGCGCGACTTTTACAAATAAATACATGTCTGTCACATTTAAGTCAACCGAGTTTACACAATGCTGTTTAAATCTATCTCCTCCTCCAACCCCTGCAGGCATAAATCATAAGCATGTGTCAACAGTGTTTGTGCATGTCTGTGTATAGGTTCATGTATATGTGTGGTTACATTCAGTTTATTTGAAAAAAATATTGTGTATGTGCGTAAAGAGCATATGGCCTAAAGGAAATTTCAGAGGTAATAGCTGGATTTCATAATGCAATCTTGGAAATAAGTGGTTGAGGGGGTGGACAGGTGGATGACTACAGAAAGGCAAAGGAAGAGGAGGAGGATGAAGAGGAGAGGAGGAGAAGGAGGAAATGGCCTAGAAACAGGAGAGTTGCTTTAATCACAGGAAGCAGCTGGGTAATTGTGAATGTCACTGAAAGCAATCAGAGACAGATCGGGTTCTTAGTTGCGGCGATGCATCAGGACATTCTTGCAGCAACTTGAGAGACGGTAATCAGACGGTTTTGTAGATGAAAGCCGGTGGGTAAAACTAACATCTCCAATCTGCATGATGATATGGAATAACATGGAAGGAGCTGGCAAGGGGAGTGCTGCTCATTGGCTTGGCTCTGACTGCAAATGTCCAGATCATTTTCATTTGTTTCACTCACCTGAAGGCAGATGTAGGAACAGTGCAAAGACATTATGCCACCATCCACAGAATCAAAGTTGATATGAGAGTGCATGTAAACACAGTAAACCATGCATAACTTCAGGGTTAATTGTGATGTTGTGTTACTGTGATGATCATAGCAAAACTAAATGAAAGCACGCAATCAAAGCTGTGTATAACTGGTGTAATGTCAGCCTCTCATATAGCACTGATTACCTTGGCGTCAACCATCAGTATCTTTATCATCTTTATCCGTTGTCTGCTTTCTCCAGTGATGGTATAAACCACTAGGATATGCCAACACTGTGCATAATCTGAGACTTCATCAAAATCTAAATTGATTTGAGAATGTGCTTACCTGGCATGCAAGCTTACTACACCATGCACACAGAGGGTTTGGAGTTAATGGTGTGCAGGATAGGGTGTAGTAATGAAAGATTAATAAAAAATGATGATTCGATGGTAAACCTGAAGATGCTGGTGCAGAATGCTCAAGGATGCCACAGCAAACCTTATCCACACTTTATGGATCATATTGTATTTGTCAGTATTCTCTGTAGTATTGTCAGGATACTGTATAGCAACATATTCCATTATAGATGACTGTGGGTGATCTAATACTGATGAGAAATATTTAATTTTCAATGAAAGGTTATCTCTGGTGAGCCAGAAACACAGATTTACTTGCCATCTGCTGCCTGTGGGTTGATGGACGGATAGACGGCAATAGTGAATTTAAGTACTGCATACTTATACTTTATGCTTTACAGCAGAAATACATTGGACACTGACGCAGTGTCTGTCACAGCAGGCATTGAGCAGAGTGTGTCCTTCATAATGAGCTGAAGCTGCTACAGTTGATGACTCTTCTCTATTTTTACGCACCTGGTCTATTTTTTTTTTTTTTTTTTTTTTTTTTTTCCCGAGCATGGCTCCGCAGCCCTCCAACAAGTAAAAACTACATAAAACTGAGTAAAACAAGTACAATCTGTTTTAAAATGATGAAGATGAATACTGTATGCTGATTTCATACTGTGAATGTACCAGAGGCAATGTGACAAAGCAGTGCACTGTGTATGTTTTTCACATTTTACATTAAAATAATTAAATCAAATGAGTGCGTCTTGCTGTTAAATGATCTAGTTAATTAATTCAGTACCAGTCAATATAGCAAGGTGGCACCCAACCACACATCACAAAGAAAGTCTATGTAGCAGTTTAACAAAAAGCATACATAAAGTACCATAAAATACAACAAAATGATTACAAGGAATGGCTAAACATATAGAATTAAGGGACAAAATGAAATCAAGCAGTGATGAATGGGCCTTCGCACCTCTGCGTAACTTGTCAGTTGACATCCTGCCTGCACCCACAAGTTACGCAGAGGTGCGTAACTTGACATCCTGCCTGCACCCACAAGTTAAGCACCTCTGTGTAACTTGTAGGTGCAGGCAGGATGTCAACTGATGTGGCTATCCTTTTCTATGAAAGTCAGACTGTGCAAGTAGTGGTGAGATGGTATATCCTTCATAGAGTGCGGGATTTGAATGACCCATTTCACATTTTGTACCCCTTTTTTGTCCACTATGGGGCACTTGAGAACACATCAAATATAAGTAATTTTGCTGTTAATCAATTATAGACCCCACCATGCAAATTTCAGGTAAATTAAATGACAGTTGTCTTGCAAGTCTTACTTCCTGTTGCCAGTAGGTGGCACAATCACCATGACACCTAATGTGCATCTAGTTGGCTTCTGGCCTGGATAACATTCGAAGTTTGGGGCAGATTGGACCATATATGCTAAAGTTACAAACCACTTCTTGTTTGGAGGCGAAACATTGACATCTGACCCCTTGCCATGGTCACACAGTTCAACAAAAATTCAAGCTTTAAGCAACTTTTGATATTCAAGGTCTTTAGATGGTACAGACAAAATTTGAAGTCAATGGGATCAAATCTGTAGGAGGAGTTCATTAATGTACAACCACTGGAAATGGCCAAAAGTGGCAGAATAAATTTAAAATGGCTGACTTCCAGTTGGGTTTAGGGCATGGCTCTGAGAGGCTTTTTTGTACATCTTTGGAAGTTACATATGCCCTCAAATTTTCTTACCTCTAGGTGAAACTTAAGGCGGGGGCTGCTTCGTTGAAATTTTGTACTGGGTGCTAACAAGCCCCATCAAAGATGCCACGGTGACGGTATTTGATGGAAACTTTAAGTTTCATTTCGGAGTATCATCAACATTTTAGGACTTCTCTGAACAATTTTTAGGTGGGTCTAATTAACCTGCCAGAAGGAGGATATTTTCTGTTGCCAGTAGGTGGCAGTTTTGAAAAGATATGACCATGTGGAATGAAGTTACAGCAACTTCTGTTGTCATGTCAAAACATCGAAATCTGTGGCGCTGCCATGGCGACACCCTTTGCCCAAAACTCCAAATTTTCACAATGAAGCATCACCAAGGTCTTATGGCTTTTTTTGGCATAATTTCAGGTGTATCTGGTCAACTTTGTGGGCGATGTACATCAAAGTATAAAACAGGACTGTCATCAAAAATGTGAAGTTTTTGGCAGATTGGACCATGTATTCTGGAGTTACAAACCACTTCCTGTTTGGTCCCAAAACATGGAAGCTTGACGCCTCGCCACCATCAAACAGTTTGATAAAAACTCAAGCTTTAAGCAACTTTCAAAGTCCAGTGTCTTACGATGGTACACACCGAATTTGAAGTCAATCAGATCTAATCTGTAGGAGGAGTTTGTTAAAGTATGACCTCCGGAAATGTCCAAAAATACCCCAAAATTGCACATTTAATTCAAAGTGGCTGGCTTCCTTTTGAGTTTAGGGTATAGCTCCAAGAGACTTTTTTGCACATCTTGAGATGTTACATGTGCCTACCGATTTTGGTACATGTAGGTCAAACTAGCTTCGAGGGCTGCTTCGTAGAAATTTTGCAGGGGGCGCTGCTGAGCCTTTTTTTTTTTAGCGGGCATGAGACCGCTAACATATCAAATGTTTCACCACATGTGATGTGTTTGCAAAGTTTCATGAGTTTTTGAGTATGTTAAGCCCCTCAAAATGCAATTCATTTGGCAGAAGAATTAAAATCGCGCCACAAGGTGCTTGGGCTCTAATAAAGACATCCTAAACCCACTGCAGTAATAAGATGCCAGTCACACACCATTTTTAAAAGCTTTTTAAAATGTGTCAGTGACTCAGCTGACCTGATGAGAGGAGGTTTGTTCAAAAGTGTTGAAGCTTAAACAGTAAAAGTGTGATCTCCTTTTGCCCTGTGCTTGGACTGTGTGTACCCAGACCTGAGGATCAGAAAGGAGACAAACCACAGAGGGCTTTAAAAGAAATCAAAACTTTATTTGTATGTGAATGAATTATAAAATGAATAGAAAGCCAATGCAGAACTGAATACATATTCTTATAAAGCCTAAGGCTTTTCGCCGACACAGTATTCTCTATTTTTGTGATGAATATTTCATTTGCTAATACCAAACAACAACTGGTGCAAGTGATGGTGTTGAACGTTTAAAAATATTGACACTGACAGTGCTGTCTGCAATTCTGTGTCTTTATTTTACATGTCAGACTCCGTAAATCTGTTAGACAGATTTACTCCATAAAGACTGTGTCCAATGGCAATCTTTGAAATGATGTTTTAGCATCTGACAGTCCCTGCACTATACAAAACTTTTATCACTCGCCTTTTTGTCTTTTATGAGCACTTGCAGCACAAATGTGTTCCACATTACAGCTTCTATTTTTCTGGACCCACAATATCTCCCAAAATGATTAACTTCTGGGTTATATGAGTCACGCTTGTTTCCCTCTCCAGGCTTATTGCTGTTTGACTATAATGCCTGTAAAATGTGACTGAGCTGAATGATAAATCTTATCTATGTCTCTTTATCCCAATTTGCCTCACTATTTTTTTTTTTTTTCGATTTTTGCTCATTGTTGCTCTGACACATTCAAACACATTCTCACACTTTTTTTTAAGATGTGCTGACATATTGAGAAAGAGAGGCAATTACCAAGGCAACAGTCTATCAAATAAAATGGAAAACACTGAATCTGACAAGAATGTTTTTAAGTGTTCTCAGTTAAAGAGACAGGTCACAGATTAAACACTGGTATGTCTGCACATTTAATAAGTTTTAGGTAAATATTAAGCCAGTGTCAGGAAAGGGACTAAACTAAACTCCAGAAGCTCTGCAGCTCTCTGCAGTTGATCATGTTTTATGTATTGGTCATGAACAGTCAGGTCAATTTTATTTATATAGCCCAATATCATAAATCACAATCCGTATAGCATGACACCCTCTATCCTCACACCCTCGGGTTTGTTTACGTCAGATATAAAGCAATGTATTTTTTAGATAATAATGCTCAGATTCAAAGATTTAAGTCCTAGCAGAGAATCTTTTAAAATAAATTAAAGTTGTTATTGGCTGTCAAACACCCACACATGTCAAACCTTAATAGCATTATGTGCACAAACTTGTTCAAGTCAGATCCTGTATAGAAAAACCTCTGGCCCACCTTGATCTGCGATGGCCCTCTGCCATGCCCCGAGCCAGCACCAGCATAATTATGCAGCACTGGCTATAAATGAATAGTGTGTATTAAACTCCTGGCCTTCTCAGCCACCGTACCCCTCCCAGGCAGCCCTCTCCCGGCATCGCGCCACGCTCTAACTAACTATGACAAATTAGCCCCACACTTAATTACTAGCCTGGGAAAATCACAATGATGTTTATTAGGCGCGGCATCATAAAGCGGTGTGTCCGTGCCCCAAGACCAAAGCGCTGTGCCGGAGAAACACTAATAATAACAACAGCCATACAAATTGGCTGAGCGGAATGACCGGGGTCCCCGAGGCGCCGGCCGGGGTGGGGTAAGGGGGAAGGTGACTTTCTGTGGATGAATCAATACTGTTCTCCGCTGTGCTGTGCTGAGCTCCGGCTACCATTGTAGATCTGCCTGAGATGGCTGAAATCCACTGTGTGTGTGTGTGTGTCTATGTGTGTGTGAGTGTGTGTGTCAGTGGGTTAGATTTAGCTGCGATCCTTACTCCATTATGGGTTAATAGGAAAAAGGATCCGCTGATGAAAAATGCTGAATATATCACATTATAGGAGAAGTTTTTTTCCCCCTTGACATACAGTTATATGGGCATGTGTATCTTGGGGGTCTTCTGTCTGATAAAGATTAAGTGTGTGTGTGTGTGTGTGTGTGTGTGTGTGTGTGTGTGTGTGTGTGTGTGTGTGTGTGTGCGCGCGCGCGCGTATGAGAGACCACAGCTGGGCTGGTGGCACTGGCCTTGTGGAGAGAGCGGTCGTAAATAGAGCCTCCATGCTTGCCGGCTTATTAACAGTTGATTTATCTGCCTCTCTGTAAGGAATGCGCGCCCTTGGCACCCAAGCCCAGAGTTCGGCCCCAGGGGGCCCCAATTATCCAGTGCCATGTGTGCGTGTGAAGATGTGTCAAGGGAATATTTTGCGTGGCCATGTCATGGATGTTGTGCGTGCGCATATGTCTTATATTGCTGTATACATCAATGAAACTATTCAGCACCAGGGTCATCTTAATCATCACTCTCTCTCTCTCACACACACACACTAGCACATACACACACACTTTTTATGCCAACTGTGGAGGGAGATACTGGGGGGAACAATAGGATGGGAAAAATTTATTCGACAGCTTTCTGCCCCTACAGTGATTTATCAGAGTATTTATCCCACTGATGTGCCTTTATCTTTTTTTTCCTCCTCTCTTTCTGCCTCTCCCTCGTCTTTCTTCCCCTTCCATACTTTTACATTAAGGCAATGTGTATGTTTGAATTGTGTGTGTTCATCATTATAAGCACTGACACTACGTTATATTTTACTGTGTTGAGACAGCTGCGTGGCTTTGATTTACTGTATTAAGGCTGAAGTTTAAAGGCCCCATCTCATTTTATTCATAATGTTTGGCTTTCCCCCCCCCCCATGCATTTCAAGGATATGTTTCTTCTAATCCTATCAGTAAAATGTCATGATCAAATGTGTTGTTTAAATCTCCTCCTGTCTGGTCTTTTTGTCTTGGAAGCGCAATGTTTCACATATTTTGCACTTTCTTTGCATCTTTTTTTTTTTTTTATCCCCCTGTCATCATTATAATATCAGTTCAGTTGGATTAAGATTGGTGCAGTCAAGTATGAAGAAAATGAGTCATGAATCCTGATAAAGCTTTACACATGGAAAATTAAGATTTCTAATATGATACTTGAGGAAATAAAATTACTTTTATAATCATTCGGCTATATTTTTATAAAGGACTATTATATTACAGTTTTGCAGTTGTTAATTTTTACCCTCATTACATGTTCAATAACTAGGGCTGCCCTCAACTAAGAACTTTCCTAGTCAACCAATAATCGTCATTTAAGGTCATTAGTCGACTAGTCATCCACATGTTTACGATATTAATTTAATCATTAAATCATATATTTTGGGCAGGGCAACACAATGATTTGAGTTGAAGGTGTGAGAAAGAATAGTATCAGTAACATTGTTAACACTGTGCTACATTACAGAGAAATACAAAACCGTACAAATGAAACTTCATTAATATAGGCCTATATTTTATCTACAAGTGCACGTCACACACTGAGCGAGCTGCTTGTTAAGTGGCAAATGGGCATGTAGCTACTTACATGTTTCAGATGATATGTCATGTTTGTAGTCGACCAATGAAGATGAGTTTACATATCACCTTGGGTTCGTCCTTCACCTTCTCAAATGATCCCACACTTTGGATTTCCTGCCCGACATGTTATTAACTAGCCTGTGGAATAACCGCAGGTACCAGCCCTGTAAATTAGGGGCTGCACACATGCCGCGTCTTTAACCGACTGGAAAACGTGAGGTCGGGTGCTGGACGCTACTCTTGTGCCTTTTTTGTGCCAGTTTTCAAGAGCGCAGCAGCAGGTTGGGTCTGAGGTTGCTAGGCTATACTGAACAAGCATTGCATAGCCTAGTTACCTGAAATCCTGAGTGCAGAGCTGATCTTCTTCCAGGCACTGTTTATTGTAAGTGTGAGGGCCTATCGTCCGTAGGACAGATGTAAAGCTCTGGGTAGTCCTGTGCGAAAATGATCAATTATTCCGTATTTATCAGACTGAATATTTACAGAAGAAGGGAAAGATATCTGTCGGCTGGGATTGGTTTGTAACGTGACTCCTGTCTGACTGCTGAGTGTGGCCACTTCCTGTGTCTGTCCTTTCAAATTAAATTCCCACATGGTCCAGTCATATAGGTTTTGATTTATTTTGACAAGGTACACTCCTAATAGAGTTTAACATTTGTTCTTTCTTTCTGCGACTAAGCGACCAATGAAATCTTGCCAACTATTGACCTTTCTGGTCGACTAACTTTTGGTCAAATATTAGGGGGCAGCCCAAACACTAACTAAGGCCATGCTGACCCTCTGTAAATTACTCCAAGTTAGGCCTCTTTGTACAAAAGCTATATCGCAGTTTATATAATGTGATAGTCAGTATGTGTCAGTATGATTTCTGTAGTTAATTTCATTTAAATTACCTGTTTATAGAATACAAATAATTGTGATTCTTCACAACGTTTGAAAGTAGGATTAGGTGATATGAGATACAATGAGATATTTAATAATTATCAGCAATGTGTATTATGACTAACTGGGTGAAGACTAGACTTGCAGCAGTAGTCGGTGTTACATGCTGTTCAGACATACACTGATTACATAACACCCCCAACTTTTTTTTGTTTTTGTTTTTTTTGTTTAGCCAGTCACACGATGGATGCTAGAATTTATTATGAACTGAAAGTTTCTGCTCCGTACAGCAGCAGCAGGAGCAGAGACGCTGCACAGAATAGCAGGAGTCAGATTTCACTTCAAGTGATGAGTGTGAGGAGAGTTGACCGACAAGACGATGCCAAAGACTTTGGTGCACCTATTGGGCAGTGTTTCAGATTTAAACCCAATGCTAACAGGGAACCTGAAATGTAATGAGGGAAAAGAAGTTGGAAGTGTACAGCCTTACACCTGCAGCGTTTCATTTAACAGCTCACCGTGGCTGCTCCCTCTTGTTCCATTACTCCCTGCTGTATCTCAAACTGATCCTCCATCAACTAACACTGCAACTGACCATTGTTTTGTTTGATGAACTACAGCAGTACTGATAATATAATCTCACTAACAAAAACACATTGCATTTCCTGTGATTTATTCATAATAAAAGTCATCTCATGCTCAAATACAGCACTCTACAGATATTGTGCGTCAGTGTAATGTTATCATGAAGTTATTAACAGGTGGGAAAAGCATTCCTAGCAAAGGTAAATAATAGAGCAGCTAGATCAGTTTGGTAAGTTCAATACAGCCTTTAAAACCAGGAAAAGACAGCACTTACATTATGATATCAAAAATCGAGGACAACATCTAGTCTCATATCACGATATCAATATAATATCAACATATTGCACAGCTGTATTTGAAAGTTGATTCCCATGATCTACAATGTAAATTATTTTTGGTATTGTCATGAAATTGGAATTTTTAACTTTAATACAATACCTTGAAAAATATCGATATACAATATTTATGATACCACGGTGAAAAATGGACATTGAGGGCTTAATGTGAAATTTTTTATTAAAGGATGTGTAATAAGGCTGTTACATTATGATCATGACTTTCTCAGTAAGTAGTCAATTTCAAGTCATTTTTATTTGTAAAACCCAATATCACAAATTACTATTTGCCTCACAGGGCTTTACAGCATACGACATTCCTCTGTCCTTGGACACTCACAGCAGATAAGGAAAAACTCCCCAAAAAAACCCTTTAACGAGGACAAAAATGGTAGAAACCTCAAGAGGAGCAACTGAAGAGGGATCCTTCTTCCAGGACGGACAGACGTGCAATAGATGTTGTGTGTACAGAACAGATCAACATAATAAATTTACAGTAATCCATATGACAAAAGTAGTAAATAACAGCAGAATGACTTGGTTTTCAGGTTGCAGTTCAGTTGAAAATAATCAACAGCTTACGGGAATCCACTTCAGATTCAGCTGGATCACATTTTATTTTTCAGTTGCAACTTGTGTTGTGTTGCGCTGTACCCCCTTGCTGCCCCCAAACACTACAGCGTGTGTATACTCTCTGCTCCATACTGGGTCTGCAATACAGTGCTTACGATGATCAGTGAAGTGAAGTGCAAGATGAAAGACTCACATTACTCCATGAAAGTGTTACCTGGGGGGAAATGAGTGTATCAACATTTTGCAGCATGAAAGACCTCTGCAGTTTGTCACTACAGCAAAAGAAAAGTGTTGAACGTGTTATTTTCACAAAGTTTCACAAGTTTTACCCAAAAGTGTGATCCTATGAATCCCATCTAACAGGCATGTGTGACAGCATATGTAAAAACTAAGTTTAGTGTTTTAATGTGAAGGTGATTTGGAGATGCGATGAAGGTGGATTAAAAATGTTGTATGCACCTGCCTGCAATAATGTGAATCCAATTGATTGTGCAGAATCTGAGATATTACACCTCTGTGCTCATCAGAGGCAGCATCAGTAATTATCACATTTAGATCTGCCCTGTCAACTCTGCAGCTGCATGCCTCCCACTCACCCCACTGCCGGCTCACCCTCATTATGACCACCCCATCTTTATTTAATAATTTATTTAAATTCATTGAAATTATTTTTGCTTCTTCAGCTTGATTCAGCTGTGCACTATTAGGAAGAGAAGTTTAGTTTGATTGTGTGCAAGTTTAATTGGAATATTAAGAATACCTCTTGCATACCCCTCTCCTTTTCTGAGCAGCTCAAAACAGGGTGTTCATTTGTTTGTCTTGTTAGTTATGTAGTGATGATCCTTTGGGAAACGGAGGAGATGGAAATTTCATCTGCTCTAGTTTGCATCACTCTCTGTATTCTGAACCTGTCTGCTCCCGCTGGATGGTGGGAAGCTCTGCACTGATCACTGTCGAACACACGGTAATTAAACTTTGCAGCATGCTGACTTGAAATGTTCACATCTATCGGCATCGGTATCTTCATCACTCTTTGCTCTCTCAGTCAATGCTCATTAGACTGTATGTCAGAACTAGCTGAGGGGAAATTGTTAAAAACAAATACCTGTTTTCTTATTTTTTTTAAGCGAGTTTAATTACAGATGCTGGTACAGGAGGCCTACATATGATTTCCCATTTGGTGAAATGTCTGCTACTGATTGCTGTTGCTATACTGTAACACTGGCAGTTTACCATTGTAAATAAGTGAAGTAACTGTTTTTCTGGCCACCTGACAGACCTCCCCAACACCGTTAAGCTTTGATATTAATAACAAATATGTTGCCCACTGAACAGCAGAGGTTACCTTTGATTTACAGTGTGGAATCGAGATCAGTCATTCCATCACTGTGACTGTAACCGAACACCAGAAAGGCTGAATGCTTCACCTGCTCAACAGTGTTCAGTAACTACCCTCTAACTCCAGTGTTATGGTTGCTCTGTGATCTTTTCCGTCCCTATCCACTCCCATCTAAGTAACCTCTGCACCTGAGGGTGACTGATCCCATCACACACACCCTTTCTATAGGCGACATAGGTGGCTGCCCAGGTGCCAGCCAGAGGAGCGGGTGGAGCGGCCTCAATCATAATAATCATAATCATTTAAAAACTCTCCAGCTAATTCAGAATGCAGCAGCACGTGTACTAACACGAACTAAGAAACGAGATCATATTTCTCCTGTTTTAGCTTCTCTGCGCTGGCTCCCTGTAAAATCCAG